>NC_141040.1:32455000-32495000 GCF_052040795.2 Danio rerio | reverse complement strand
GTTACTTAAAAAATGTATTTCCATAATCTTTTACTCTCCATAAACCATGAAACCATGTTTTTTTTTTTTTTTTAATGGAAGAAAAACAATATCACTGTAATGTGAATAGTACGCTAATAAGGGAAGTGCAGATTCCAATGCAGGGTGTATTAGTAGAATGGTCAGGCAAACAATGGTCAACACAGGAGCAAAGAGATGTATATGGGCAATCCAGAGTTGTGGTCAATAAACAGGCAGATGGTCAACAGGCAGACAGCAGATAATGTAAACAAACAAACAAAGCGAGGGCCAAAACACAATAAGGCAAGGGTAATGCCTTGTAATGTACACAATAACAGTATCAAAACTCAGCAAAGAATTGTGTGTGTGTTTGCTGTGTATGTAGTCCATTTATTCAGTTCATGAGCAGCTTCCAGCCCTGAGTGTGTGAAATTAACTGAATGAGGAACAAGTGCGGTGAGCGGTGCATGACTGGAACTTGTAGTCCATATACTGGCGGATTTGTAGTTCTTTAGTGAGCTGTGCGTTTACCAGCAATCTGCAGCCTATAGATAAGATAACCGCTTGTAATTGACATTATTATTGCTTTATTAATTTATCTTATTTTTGTTCATTAATATGAATTTATAATAATAATAATTACTTGTCTTAATTCAAACTTGGACAGATGTTTTCCACAATACAAGTGACCTATACTTACAACTATTATATTATATTATATTATATTATATTATATTATATTATATTATATTATATTATATTATATTATATTATATTATATTATATTATATTATTGTATTGTATTGGTTTTTATTGTATTGTATTGTATTGTATTATTCATTCATTCATTTTCTTGTCAGCTTAGTCCCTTTATTAATCCGGGGTCGCCACAGCGGAATGAACCGCCAACTTATACAGCAAGTTTTTACGCAGCAGATGCCCTTCCAGCCACAGCCCATCTCTGGGATTATTATATTATATTATATTATATTATATTATATTATATTATATTATATTATATTATATTATATTATATTATATTATATTATATTATATTATGTTATTAATATTCATTTATGTAATTACAGTGATAATAATAATAATAACCTCTCATAATAACTTTAATGGATATTTAGTACATGTAGTATTTGAATGGTTAATCATGTTAAACTATTTAATACCAAGGCATTCTTTTTAAAATATTAATTGAACTCTGCAATTTTTTTTCTTTGCATGTGTTAACTTAAGACCCTGAGGCCTGGTCTGTTTTGATTTCTATCTGCTGTTGTACTTCTAACATCTAAGATGTTAAATAATATATTATCTCATTATGTACTTCATAAATTAGGTAGATCATTATCTGGTAAAAGCTGATGCTTAATTTTTTCAGTGATTTAGCTGATTAGCGATGGCCAAGGGCAAATCTTTTTTTTGAGTCTCTTTAGCTCACATAACAGATGTTTCAGTAGAAACACTACAGTCTTTTGACTACTGCCTAAATTCGTGTGAAACTCTGTCATCTCATCTCAAAATCATTTCAAAACTGAGTCTCTTCAGCCAAAATACCTGGAAAAAGATGTCTCTAAGCATTCCCATTCATCTCAAGGGCAGTGGCTCAGTCGACAGAAGTGTTTTCACTCAGCGGAATTCACTTACACATTCATTTTTTAACCAATTACCATGCGCTGTAAAAATGGCTGAGAGTTTAACTGTAATAAAAATGTTACAGTAAAAATATGTTACCTGATCAATAGTAAATTACCTTACTATATACGGTGAATGACCATAAATTGATTTTACCACAGTTTCCCGCATAAAACTTTAAACTCTTTATGGTTTTTGTTTGACATTACTTTGGCCTTTTTTTTCCTCGTCAGTCATGTACATTACAGTTTTATGTTACATCTCATGTTGATGAATAACATTTATTGCGTTACTTTAGTGTCATGTGTGGTGTTTAGTAGTTGTGTTAATGACGCTGAACACCTTCTACATATAGTATTAGTATGTTTCTGTGCTTGTTGATGATTTTTCGCTCAGTATGTAACTTCTGCATCACTACTTGATTTTGTTGGTATTTTTGCCTGTTTATTACTAAGGTAAAATGTAGATATTAATACTTTAAAATATTGGTGTTCTAACGATATATGAATTAATTAATAAAATATAAAAGTTAATTTAAAAGTGTTTCTATCATATTTTTAATAATATAATTCTGGCAATCAAAGCGAATTTAGTTCTCCACAAAAATTCAGCACTGCCAAAACACATAGTGAAATACAAAAAAATGTTGATGTAGGTGTAATGCTTAAGTATCAATAAACAAATGGGGTATTAAAATATCATTCTATAAATGAATATATTCTCAATATTTACCTCCAAACTAACTGGGAATTATCTGGAGTTGTACAAGAAAAGCTGAATTGTCAGATAATGATGATACATCTTTCCAATAAGCGTGATACACTGTATCAATAAAGCATTGAACGAATCTGAGTTTCTTTTGTGCATTCATTAATTACTCTGGAGGGAATTAGGGTTTCTCTGGAGTATGGCTCATCAGCTCATTGCCTGACGATAATGATCTCAATGCTCCATAATTTGCTTTGTGCCGCCTGTAGTCTACTAGAATGGCTCCACAAAAGTGACAGAGATCGCTTGTGAGAAATGTTGTCAATGTCTTTAATAACATGAAGATCTTCATACTATAACAGTATAGAACATGGCTTGTATGAAGAAATTCTTAAAATATCTTATTTTAAATATGCAAGTGAGGTGAAATCCTTGAATAATCTTTATCTAAATATCTAGATGTAGTATATTATAGCTTACATTAGACTGCATTACTAATACAGTATGTTCTACACTACAAATTTTTACACTACAACTTTTTGATCCAAAGATTCCTCTATGTAACCAGCAGCTAGCTCTCTGCAACTCTGACATGGTCACCCACTAAAGCTAAGCAGGGCTGTGTTCGTCAGTCCCTGAATGGGAGACCAAATGGTTCTAACGCCCCAGTATATTGCTCAGTGAGCGCCAACTTTTGGATGAGATGGTAAACCGAGGTCCTGACTCTCTCTCATCATAAAAATCACAATGATGCGGCGTCCTTGCCAAATTTGCCCACTGGCCTCTGTCCATCATGGCCTCCTAACCATCCCCATGGCTTTATCACTCTGTCTCATCTCCACCAATCATCTGGTGTGTGGTTTGGCGGAATATGGCTGCCGTCGTGTCATCCAGGTGGATGCTGCACACTACTGGTGGATGAGGAAATTTCCCCCAAAATCGTGTAAAGCACTTTAAGTCTCTAGAAAAAATCATTATTTAAATTTAAGGAATTATTTTAATTATTGCTCTCCAACACAATATTTAAAGATATTTTAGGATTTAAAACAATGGGGAAGGAGAAGAAAAAAATAGTAACTTGCTTCAAATATGACATATATATCAACTTACTACTATTAAGTCTTCTGGTGAAATTGTATTCATATCGCAATATATATAGCAAAATGATTGCAATGTTAGATTTGTCCAATAGCGTGCAGCCCTACTGTAAAGGAAATCTAAATTTGTAATTTACACACATTTTAACGTATCTTGGCTAGATTAAGTTCATGTTAAAACTCAGCAGTCTACCTCCAAACTCAAAAATAATCATATCTTCTTTCTTTCTCCTCCAGGCTCCATACTTTTGGCCCTCTAACTGCTGGGAGCCAGAGAACACCGACTACGGTAAGAGTGGGCTCTTGCTGGGCGAACTAACAGTGACGTAAGAGTGCACAGAGCTTTACCGTAGATGTTGTTCACAGAGCTAATATAACTCATAAGATCCTAGAGACACAGGATGCCCTGTGTTCAGCCCACAGTCTGCTTTTCTGAGATTATTGCAGCTCCGTTGGACATTCAGGCAGAATGCGGAGCAGTAGGTGTATAGAAGAACCGTCGACTGTGGGCAGATGTTCACTGATGGTCAATAGTTATTCATTCACAGTTCCTACTGTCGGTAAACTGGCCGGGCAGAGATGATAGATGCAATAGAATGTATGAAATCCAATCAAAGGCTTATGCTGAATATGTGTGCATGGGTAGAGGGAGGATTATACATGAGGGCTGATAAGGCCAAGTCTCTTATGGCCTCTTGTCTGTTTCTCTTTTCTGTGTCTGCTTCTCTCTCTTTTTCTGCTCCCTGTCATAGCCATCTATCTGTGCAAGCGGACCATGCAGAACAAGACCCGGCTGGAGCTGGCAGACTATGAGGCGGTAAGTGACCTGCTGCAAGAGATCTGACAGAGAAAACGGAAGTATTTGGGTTTGATATATTGGGTTATTTTGAACTCGATAAGTGATTTGAAGACTTTGTTGTTAAGAATAAAAGTTAGATGTGGCATTTTTAAATTATAATTTCCTCTATCCTATAACTTCATGAGCTGAGATTATAGGAAAGCCATGAAGATTGAATGTAAACACTGTGGTGCTTATGGTGCAATATCTGTTTAGTGCTGTCTTTGCTCATGGACGTTCTAAAGCTATTAACTATTTTAACTTCTACATGTATGGACATTTAGGTAAACTATGAAGTTATAGCACAGTTATTTTTGAAACTACATACTGAGCTAAAAATGATTGGAAAATTGGAAAACAGGAGTCATTGGAAAATTACGTCATGGCATAATGACTGATTGAAGTGACCCACTTCACTTTGCCCTACAGTTAAGCCTTTCCTGAGCTGTGATATCAAAGTCACCAGAGAGGGAATATGTTGTGCACTTTATAGCCTTTCAAAAATGTTAGTCACTAAATAGCTGCTATACATTATAAAGAAACATTAGCCAAGTTAATATTGCAGCTAAGTATGTTTTAGTGCTTAATCCTGTTCTGTCGACATGCACAGTTCTGTAATTTAGGGCAGGGAGACTCCTAAATCTTAAGTTGCTATTATATTTTAGCAGTAAGCAAAAATACATTGAATGGGTCAAAATTATAGACCTTTACGCCAAATTAGTCATTAGTATATTACGTGGATATCATGTTCCTTGAAGATATTTAGTACGTTTCATAAATATTGTCACCTTAGAATTATAAGGTTCTGTCTGTCATTTTTGTAAAAATGGAGTTATTGACATATTTTTATTATATGACAACTTATTTACATTATGTGATGTTTTTTATTTGTTTATATCTTAAGACATTTTTTATTTAAAAGACGAACAAACAACCAAACTCTAGCTCGGCTCTATAAAATTCTTTCTGTGAGCCAATCAGCATTTCAAATGCACGCACGAGGACCAATCAGGATCAGCTTTCAGAGTCGACTAAGTAATGCCATACCGCACAAAACTGAGAAGAAACCCGAAACTGAAAAAAATGTGTGTAAATGTGGGCATTTAGAAGCATTTTTGACATCAAGATAAAATGTAAATATTAAATGTAAAATATTTTTATTTGTGTTTATATAGTCAGTGAAACATTTTCAGTGTTTATTAAACTCATTCGCTTATTGTCTGTTTTCTTTTAAAGTATTTAAATTTGATATTAAGCCTTGAAAAGCAAATACTTAATTTAATTCATGGGGCATACAATTCAATAAATATAATTCGATAGTAAATATAAAGCATAAATAAAAATAAATAAAATTAACATCAGCACTGCACAGCATATTTAGCACAGCCATGTATGCTTAATTTGAACAAGAAAAAAATATTCATACTTAAACATTAAATAAATGTTAAAGAAAGCAAAAATGTAAGTTTCTCAAGCATCAACAAATTGTTACAATCCAATTTTTTATTTTTGTAATTATTAAACAGACTGATTGTATTTCTTGAAAAGTAATTGTAATAATCTGCCAGATAGAACCTTATAATTCCAAGCAGAAAACTTTTTAGGATTAGAAGGTTCTATGTACTTGCATTTGCCTTGTTTTTTTTTTTTTATTTATTTTTTTACCCCAATTGGAATTTAAGAGAACTTTGATAATGTACATTTAGAGTACATGTAGGGTCTCTGTCATGTAAATGCATGAAAGAGAACTGTTACACACATATTGTTTGCTATATGGAATGCAAAAACTTTGAAGCTCAACATCTTAAAATCATTTAGGACACTGATAAAACCTTATAATTCCTAGGTGACGGTATATCAAAACAATTTTGTTACTTAGCAATATGCGCTGCTAAGAGCTTAATGTGGACGCATTTAAAGTTGATTTTCTCAGTATTGAATTTTTTAACTCTCAGGTTCCTAAACCTCAAATAACTGAATCTCATCAAATATTTTCCCATTCCAACAACTCATACACCAACAGAAATCCTATTTTTTCAGATTGTTTAAATTACAATTTTGAAAAATGTACACTTGTGCCAGATTCGCAAGTTCACATTGTAATAAAGCTCAAACTTCATATCCTCGAAAAATTCAGAAATGCTTTAAGTAACAGAATATTGTGCTAATATGTTATCCAGAATTAAAATACCTTAGACTTTTCTAAAACAAAAGCTTACAGCAGAGCTTACTGTAAGAAGTACTATATCCCACGAGGAATAGGCACTAATTTGAGCTGACCTGGCATTTTTGATAAATTCTTTCTTTCTTTCTTTCTTTCTTTCTTTCTTTCTTTCTTTCTTTCTTTCTTTCTTTCTTTCTTTCTTTCTTTCTTTCTTTCTTTCTTTCTTTCTTTCTTTCTTTCTTTCTTTCTTTGTATAGCACTTTTACAATGTAGAACATAGATTATAGTTAATTAAAACAGTATAGTTTTCAGAGTTTAAGTTCAGTTTAGATTAGCTTAGTTCAGTTCAATGTGTTTTAATATTCACTGCTGGTAGTCCAAACACTAAAGAGTAATCCATCGAGGCGCAGCTCTACAAGTCCCAAACTATGCAAGCCAGTGACAACAGTGGTGAGGAAAAAAACCTTACCAATGGCCGAAAGTGAAGAAAGAAAAAAACCTTGGTAGATACCTGACTCCGTTAGCATGACCATTTGTCATATGGAAAAGCTGCAGTCTAGGCTCTTTCTTTCTTTCTTTCTTTCTTTCTTTCTTTCTTTCTTTCTTTCTTTCTTTCTTTCTTCCCATTTATACTTGTCTCTCTGTCATTCAGGAGAATCTAGCGCGACTACAGAGGGCTTTTGCCAGGAAGTGGGAGTTCATCTTCATGCAGGCTGAGGCTCAGGTCAAGTAAGTGCTGTTGTCAGGACAACTATGCAAACGGTTGCTCTCACTCATACCTGCTCTCTCATGTTGAAGAAAGATCAGCCCACACACATTCACACAAAGACATACTGTATATACACCAGCTCTCACTATGATGTAACACAATAACATTGCTGAAGAGCCGTCCTTATGGGCGAGACGTATTAGCATGCGTGTTTGATTTGGAGAGGTTTGATTGAAGCCATCTCTCGCTTGGCTGAAGAGCCTCATCTGATGGCCGAGGGCTGCAAACACAAGTCAAGCCTCCTCTGATTTTTGATCATCGGTGCATCTCTATTTGTTTTTCATGACCAGAACCCCAGATCTGGGGAGACGGAGAACAGAAGAGATGAATGATAGAGTTTCAGGGGCTCAAAAGCAGGATCAGTGAGAGATGGAGAGAGTGATGCAGCAAATGTCAGTTACGTAAGAGTGAAGCAGCAGGAATGGAAATGAATTAGCTGCGCTCGCAGGCAGGTTGCAACTTTGATGAGCGCAAGGGCTTTGCTCTTTGTCTGTTTTAACGTGCGAGGCAGAACATGCACGTGTGTGTGGATTGGGAGCGTCTCCTGCTCTTTGTTTAATATTAATGTCTTGTAGCTTTGTGTTTCTTTGATTTCATAGAATCGACAGGAAAAAAGACAAAACGGAGAGGAAGATTCTGGATAGTCAAGAGAGAGCCTTCTGGGATGTTCACCGTCCTGTGGTGCGTGAGGGGTGGATCCAGTTCAAGATGTCTGCATCTTGTTTGAATTCATTTGATTAAATAAGTGCACTGTAAAAATAAAGCACAAAACACCACATTGGCTCAGTTGAAAACAGCCAGTTCTACATCACTTTATTTTGATACCCCTTTAAAGGGGTGGTCCACTACGATATCATATTTTAAACTTTAGTTGATGTGTAATGTAGCTGTGTGAACATAAACAACATTTCTGAATGTAAGTCGCTTAACGTTCAATGCAAAGGGAGACATTGGCTTTTACAGAGTTAGCTTAGCAAAGCCTACAACGAACAAAACTTGGGGACTATAGAAAAATACATCCGGGTAGTGAGATCACATTCACCATACGCATCCATCCCGTTGCCGCAAAGGCGCTGTAATGTTATACCAGAGAAAGCTAAAATACCGTCTATTTCAACAGAGCTTGTTCTGTTTCTGGTGACGTGGAGTCGATCCGCAAATCACAACACATTATGTTAGCTGACCAATCAGAGTCTCTTGAGGGCGGGCCTTCAGAGGAACTAGGAAATATGTCAATCGTTTTTATGTTAGCTGAGTAGCTGTAAAACTTAAAGTAAGATATATGAAAAAATAGCCAGATTTTCTAGTGAAACATGAGCACACATTGCTTTACACCTTATAAACATGGTTAAGCCTAAAAAAACTCTCTGGACCACTTCTTTAAGACACTTTGTTGACTGTAAAACCTTGTTTACACCTAATATTGTGGTGCATTAAATCAGTTTTAGCACAAAAGGACTTTACTAAATACAGGTGTATATGGGGTTTAAATCATTTTCAGCATGTCCACTTTTGACCATGTTTCAACAACTAAATACAACCTCCTCACTGCCAGCTGAGCTAATTTTTGAAATTATTATTTTTTTAAGTTTAGAAAACCCCCACATATACACTGCATAGATTTTTCCCAAAAATTCATAAATGAAAAAAAAAAAAAAAGATGGAATAAAATGCCAGGTGTAAATGAGAATTTGTCTCTCTCTACTTGTGAGCCAATTGACCAAAACAAAATGCAATGTTTAAACAGGAACTTTGTAAATTTGCAACTACATATCAACTAGCAGTTATTAGGAGAATGTATACTTAATATCTGCTTACACTTTATTTTGATGATCTCCAACAGATTTATTCTATCTACTAATGATCTAAGAGTTAGCTGCTTTAGTTAAAATAGCATAGTCTAAAATGGATAAAGGTACTGAAAAACCCTCTAAAGACTTTACAATTTATTTGATGATTAAAATGAAATCAAATCACTTAAAATACATCTTCCTTGACTACATAACAGGGTTATTTAAAAGGTGTCTACACTGTAAAATATTTGTTTATTAACAGTTTCCGTACTTTGTGTTTTTAGTCTATTTACGGTTGGGAATTTCATAATGGGTCCTTGATCTCGGCTCTGTTAGCTTTTGATGTTGAAAATTCAAGTTAAACAAACTGACTTTTATTGACATTTTAGTAGTTTGAAAATATAATGCATAAAAAATAATATATATAAAAATGAATATGTAAAATAACAGAAAAATGCACTGGCAGCTTATAACAAGGTTTTTGTACTATAATATACAACACCAACCCAGACAATGCATCACTCTAAACTATTAAAATATTTTATAAAAGTTACTTTTTTCCAACTTTTTAAGGTTAAAAGTTGTCAAAAGAAAGATCAACTCTCATAATGCGATTCAAAAACAAAAATAATAAAAATAAAAAATAAAAACATGATTCACAAAATAGAGAAAACTTTAGATTTACGGATATTTTTTACAGTGTAGACGTTCTCAATAGACTTCTCTATGATTCTGATAACCTGAAATTATATCAAAAACATTCATTGTGTTATAAATTTTGATAATGGGTGTGCTGCTTAATATTTATCAATAAAACTTATGTATTTTCCCCTCAATATTCTTTGATCTATAGAAAGTTCAAAAGAACAGCATTTATCTGAAATGGAAACTTTTGTAACATTTTATTTTTTACATAAATGAAAAAGTTTGTTTTGTACAATTAGCTTATTAAAAAACAAAATACAAAATCCTGTGTGAATGTGGCATGCTGATTGCTGTGGGAAATGCACATATCAGAACAATATTTCATAGGTGATTTCCCTGTGCTTGTCATTCACAGCCTGGGTGTGTCAACACTACGGAGATGGACATCAGGAAGTGTCGTCGCCTGAAGAACCCTCAGCGAGTGAAAAAGGTGCTGATGCTGTATTAGTGTGTGTGCTGTACACAAGAGACAGTAGCTATTTTTTTGGTAGTATTGTGACATCTCTGTGTGGTCTCTGTCTGGCAGTCAGTGTATGGAGTAGTGGACGACACACAGACTCAGAGTCCTGTTCACACACCTGCACAGCAGAGCAGCAAGGACACCAAAGAGGATGTAGAGAAAGAGGTGAGTGCATCCATGCTGTCAGTTTGATTCTCGACAGCTTCACAGCAGCTATTAATATTTAGCACAGATCCCTCACAAGCTCATATGGAGATGCAGTGAGTTACGCTGTTGTGTTTTTTTTTTAGATTCTGTTCTTAAACACTCAGTTGGATCGGCACTGTATGAAAATGTCCAAAGTTGCTGAGACGTAAGTCTTCTTTCTTGATCTGTTTAATGAAATGCAGAATTATGCTGGGATATATTTTTACATGCAGAAACATGTTATGCTTTCAGCTTGCTGTAGTACAGTTATGGCTACTGAGAATGCGTGGGTGATCTAAAATTAAAGCACGTTGATAAAATAAGTTTCTATTTCAAAGCGGTATTCTTTCTTGTGCTTTTTTTCTTCAGTACAGTTTTTAATATAATATTTGAATAGGCCTAAATAATCAAGTGTGTATTTTATAGCCTATTTATTTAGACATCTGTGTGTGTTATCTTATACTATACTACTGACTGTTAGCTTATTTTAAACTATGGAGCTCTAAACATAATTCGAATTACAAATTCACTTCCACGGCCATGTCTTATTAATACATATCCTTGTTTTAATTAATTTTATACTTTAAAAATGAATTATGAAATCAATAATTCGTTCCTCGATTAGTCTTACTAAAACCCTGAAACAAAAGAATTTACATAAAAAGTAATTCATGGCATTTAAGCCTGAAGAAAAGAACACGTACGACATTCAAATGGAATAGATTCTAAATTTAATTTTTAATTGAAGTCATAATATGCAGCTTAAAATACTATTCTAAATTCGTGCCCGCTATTTTATTTGACGAAAAAAACATTTTTTTTTTTAATCATGTTTTTGATTTCTTCATATGTTTTCCAGAATGCTGGTTCTTAAAAAGCAGTCAATTAGTATATTTGTTTTAATCTAAATTTGTAATTTAAGTGAAAAGTATATTGGGCAGGGTCCGTGTACGTTGCGTTCATTCGATTTTTGATCCTAAACGAAATTTAAAAAACGAGGAAACGGCCGTTTTTCGTTTTTTTATTTGGCTACAAAAAAATTTAATAACTGATTTTGGCTCGATTTTCTTTTTTTGGTTTAGGGTAGGAAAACGGATAAATGACTTTAAAATTCATTATCCAAATGTAGGCGGTTCTGAAACGCCCATTTCCTCTGATTGGTCAATCAAATCTGGGCTCCTGACGTCGCCTTCAAAATAACAGTCCTGTAGTCTTCGTCCTCTGCGGATCAGCACCCAGGCATTTAATATATTATATTTAATATATAATATATTAGCAGTATTATTAGACATTTATCATTACAATTTATCATTACTGTTATAGTTCGCCGCCAAATTTGCTGCTTTGCACCTGATACTGAGCAAGATTTGCGAGCAGCACTTGGTTTGCACGATTGTTTCCAAGCTAGGCCTATATAATAGTAATAATAATAATAATAATGATAATAATAATACTAATAATAATAATAAGCCTTCCTTTCGAGACTTTCGCTGGATTAATGTCGAGTACAAAATATCTGTTTTAACAGTTGTCAGTATTTTGTGATTTTTACTTTTTTATTATTTATTATTTATGTATTTATTTACATTGTCTGGGCTGGTGTTGTATATTATGCTACAAAAACTTTGTAATAAACTGTGTTTACATTAATTTATCTATAGCCTATATTATTTCTTAAACATTATATTACTTCAAAAGTCCACAGAGCAGATAGGTCCCATAAATGAACGATGCAAGAGTCGGATCCAACAGCCAAAGAGAACTATGATCTTTATTTTTTTCGTTTAAAATAACTGTTTAATATACATAATACACCAAATTTACGTATCATTTGAACCACATACTAGAACATAGGCCTATGCCTGATACATTCATTGCATATGCATAAATTATATAAAAACAGCAGTATAATTATTTGACATTAAATTAACGTCACTGCCAAACTTCTTGCTGCTATGCTCCTGATGCTGAGCAAAATAAAGCCATTTCTGAGCAGCACATTGCATTATTGTTTCCGAGCTAGGCGCAGCTTTATAATACGTGATTATTTTCACGTATTATTGTGATGTAATTAAAACTAGACCTATTTAACACATACATATATATATATATATATATATATATATATATATATATATATATATCAAATACATATATCAAAGTCCCTTTATAGTCTTTGCCTCTCTCTCTCTCTCTCTCTCTCTTTCTTTATGTGTGTGTGTGTGTGTGTGTGTGTGTGTGTGTGTGTGTGTGTGTGTGTGCATAGGCTATATAGCCTAGAGAGGAAAAAAAGAGAGAAAGCGAGAGATGGATAGATGGATATGCGTACATGTAAGGATGAAAGCTTAAATTCAGCCGAATATTAATGAAATACTTTAATTGGCCATATGGCTGTTTCCGAACACTGCCTTTTGTGTTTTATTTGGATATTACAAAATTAAATAGTCAAAATGTATTTTTTTTACCATTCTCTCTGGCTTTTTTCAATAACAAAGAATTATATTTCAAAACAACACTTTAAAATTTATTACTTACGCTAAATTAATAATAGATTTACTGTAGAGCTCAGCAGTTTACTCCGTGAATTCGCAAGAGCTTATATGGGAGTATTTTTTAAGCGCTAAAGTCTACATTTTTATTTAATCGGGTGGATCAGGTGATAGGATCAGTCATTGCTTATGCAAACGTCATCTACGTTCTGAAAAATAATAAGGTGTTTTAAAAATGTGTATCTTGACAAACTGGCACAAATTTGGATATAAAAATCTTTCATCGTGGCCAGACACGCGCAATCTCTCACAATGAGTTTACTGCACAAGGAGGATGTTGTTCATAAAAAAAAGCAAAGACGGCTCCTTCAAGAATATAAGATTTTTAATTGTTTTGTAAGTGCACTCAGGCATATGTTTTTGCATATCACTATAATTCTTTACAAAAGATTGTTTAATTATTCTGTTTTCGAACTGTACATTTATTCTTTACCTGTTATGTTATTATGTGGGCGTGGTTAGAGGTCCGCTCGCGAGTTCAATGAATTTGACACAGTAACGGAAGAGGAACAGAGGAAAAGGCAAGTGCACATCGCGATGCTTAGTCGACAGTTTAAAGAATTATAGCCAACAAGATTACAACCACACCATTCCAAGAGCAAGCAGTTTGACTGAATCTTATCAGATGAGAAGAAGATGTGGTGTGATTTGCTTCGGAGTTTGACATAACTTTATAACCACACACATACACAATCACCTGCAACTGCATAAAAATTTACAGCAACATTTAACTTCATCTGATAACTTGTTTTAACACAATAACTCCTCATTTTACATTATACGTTCATGGCATATGAAAATATAGCTACGATCCCGGCAAATGTTGCATAATGTCCACGGATCGTCTGCTGAAGTGATCGCTGGACCTCCTGTTTATAAGGTGGACTTATTCTCTAAAACTATGGGACTTGTTTCATCACTATATTACAACTTCTCAGTATTAAAATTATTGTCATTCTTATGTGATAATTGTTTACCATTTACGTGGGCCTATGCTATTTTGTTTGATTTGTATTGTGATGATTATGTTTACACATTAATCATAAAGAAATTAATACATTGTTTAAACATAATAACTTGTGTCTGACCTCTTTACTCTTCTTCTATTCTTTGGACATCAATATATCATTTAAGGTGGTATAGAACCGTACAGTTATCAGTGCATTCATACAGGCTTCAATACAAATTCTGTATATTTTTTCAAACTGAGTTAACCGGGGAATACCTTCATTGCTGCAAAGAGTTTGTAAGGCTGTCCTGGCTCATTCAAATCACGGAATTAAATCGAAACTGACAGCCGCAATGGATGATTTTGATATTAATAGCCAATACAGTTTAATTTAGGCTACTCTGAAATTGTGAATATTTCACTTTAATTTTATTTATATTATTATTTTATTTAACAAAATATTTTGTGTTTTGGCACTGAAGCCAGGCCTATATAGGGGACCTCAAATATTGTTGTTTGTAGTTAACTGGCCAACAAAAAATACATTTAAGATATCTTGCTTATACAAATTATACCAAACAAAATTCGTTCCAAAAAGCTCATCTTTCCAACAAAAAAAGCCTATATGAAGTGTATTTTCTTTGTTAGGGCCGGTCTGCTATACAGTGCTGTGGATGAATTGTTTTGCTAATAAGGATTTAATTATAGGCCTATGCTCACTGTAATTTCTGTATTACAAACATTTACATTTTAAAGTTATTATTTTACGAATTATGTCATCTGCCTTTTCCTCGGTGCAGATCACAATCGTAAAACTGTCGTGCTCGGAAATCTTGCTCAGCATCAGGTGCATAGCAGCAAAAATGGCTGCAAACTATAACTTTTTTTTAAATGATAAATTGTAAGGATAAATGTCTAATAATATATATCAAATAATAATAATTAAATGCCTGGGTGCTGATCCACAGAGGACTACAAGACTATTATTTTGAGGGCGAGGTCAGGAGCTCAGATTTGGTAAATAAAAAATTAATAATTATAATTATATGTTTTTGTATAATTTATGCATAAGCAATGGATGAATCAGGCATAGGCCTATGTTCTAGTATGTGGTTCAAATGATATGTAAATTTAGTGTATTATGTTAAACAGTTATTTTAAACAAAAAAAAATTAAGATCATCGTTCTCTTTGACAGTTTGATTCTACTTGCATCATTCTCATCACCTGCAGCTGCTGCCAAAGTGAAACGCGGCGCCTAGCTGCGCCTCCCTCATATCTATAGTAAGATGTCCAGCTTATAGGCTAAAGATAAATTGATAAAATAACAGAAAATGCACTGACAGTTTATTACAAAGTTTTTGTAGCATAATATACAACACCAGCCCAGACAATATAAATTAATACATAAATAATAAAAAAAAAATCACAAAATACTGAAAACTGTTAATTTACAGATATGTACTCGACATTAATCCAGCAAAAGTCTCGAAAGGAATTGGCTTGCTGCGTGAGAGAAAATGTGTGTGTGTTCCAATGAACTCTTATTCTGGCCCTGCTAACAACTATAAAAATAAAAACTAAACAATAAAAACTATATAATAATAATAATAATAATAATAATAATAATAATTATTATTATTATTATTATTATTACTATTATATAGGCCTAGCTTGGAAACAATCGTGCAAACCAAGTGCTGCTCTCAAATCTTTTGCTCAGTATCAGGTGCAAAGCAGCAAATTTGGCGGCGAACTATAATAGTAATGATAAATTGTAATGATAAATGTCTAATAATACTGCTAATATATTATATATTAAATATAATATATTAAATGCCTGTGTGCTGATCCGCAGAGGACGAAGACTACAGGACTGTTATTTTGAAGGCGACGTCAGGAGCCCAGATTTGATTGACCAATCAGAGGAAATGGGCGTTTTAGAACCGCCTACATGTGGATAATGAATTTTAAAGTCATTTATCCGTTTTCCTACCCTAAACCAAAAAAAGAAAATCGAGCCAAAATCAGTTATTAAATTTTTTTGTAGCCAAATAAAAAAACGAAAAACGGCCGTTTCCTCGTTTTTTAAATTTCGTTTAGGATCAAAAATCGAATGAACGCAACGTACACGGACCGGGCAGGCCTATTTATTTTATTATTTTTTTTTTTCTATGCTCTTTGAAGCACAGGTGCGTGAAGATGTTCTGTTGTTAATAAGAACAAAATGTCAGTGTTCTCTTTCAAATTACTGTTACGTTTTAATTACTGTTTAAAACCTTAACTGGACAGTTTCAGAGGTTTTAATTTTGTTTGGTTTTTTTTTTGCTTGTGCATGTGAAATATGCACACATAAGAGCAACAAAAATAAGCTATATTTATGGTGGCTTGAAAAGCCAACATACTGTTATCTCACGTAAACTTATTATTATTCTTCTTCTTCTTCTTCTTCTTCTTCTTATTCTTCTGAGACTAATTTTAAAGTCTATCTCCTCCTAACCCTTTCAAGCTTCATACCTCAAACTTTCGTCAAACCTTCAAACTGGTCTGACTCGGGTTGCTATATCTTTTCCGACTGATCCGACTTTCGGTTTTCCGAAAAACGACCCGGAAAATTCCCAAAATTCCCATTGACTTAACATTGGGTCAAACTTTGTGACCTCATAACTCTGCATCAGACTGTCCTACAGACTTCTAACTGGGCTCATTTAACTCAGTCTAGCCAGCAGCCAATAACTGATGACCTTTAAACTTACTAGCCACTCCCTAGCAACCACTTTTGGCACCCTAGCAACTGTCCCATAGACTTCCATTGTAAAAGACTGCCATTGACTTAACATTGAGTCAACCTTTGTGAGCTCATAACTCTGCATCAGACTGTCCTACAGACTAGAGTCAGGCCCCATTCAACTCAGTCTAGTCAGCAGCCAATCACTGATGACCTTTAGACTTACTAGCCACTCCCTAGCAACCACTTATGGCACCCTAGCAACTGTCCCGTAGACTTCCATTACAAAAGACTCTCATTGACTTAACATGGGATCAAACTTTGTGAGCTCATAACTCTGCATCAGACTGTCATAGAGACTAATGGCTGAGCTCATTTAACTCAGTCTAGCCAGCAGCCAATCACTGATGGCCTTTTAACTTTCTAGCCACACCCCTAACTACCACATACTGCACCCTAGCAACTGTCCTATAGAATGTAATTAGCTGTGCTATCAAATGCTTATAATTCTAACATGCTAATGACATGCCAATCATGCTAGCAACATGCTACTCATATGCTAATCATGCTAATGACATGCTAACTCATACTGGAAACATGCTAATGACATGCTAATTTGTACTAGAATCATGCTAGTAACATGCTAATTCAAACTAGACTCATGTTAATAACTGGCCTACATGCATATCTTTGCATAGCAGTGTCCTATTGACTTGGGGGATGGCTCATCTGACTCAGACAACCAATGAGCATCTCAATATGATAATGAAGCTCACAAGCCACGCCCCCAAATTGATTCCATAGACTTCCATTAAAATAGGCCAAGATGCATATCTTTGCATAGCAGTGTCATAGAGACATGGGGGTTGGTTCATTCGACTAAGACAACCAACCACATTCAAGTTCACTCTGTAACCTCGCCCATAGCAACAAAACAGAGTACCCTAGCAACCATTCATCAACAGCTATATCTCAGCATTAGAACATCGTAGAGACTTGGAGATTGGCTCGTTTGACTCATGCTAGCAAACGGAACTTCCTATATGCTACACATGCTAGCAGTGACTAGCTACATGCTAATATTGACTAGCCCAGTACTGTAACTTGCTAGAAATGCTTACTAAGTATAAATGTTTTATCAATCATGTATGTGAGGCTTGCCTAGTAACCAACCAGGGTACCCTAGCAACTGCCTAGCAACCACCCAAATTACCCTAGCAACCGCCTAGCAACCACCTAGCAACGGCCTAGTAATGCCTTAGTAAGGGCCTAGCGACCACTCAGGACACCCTAGCAACCGCCTAGCAACGCCTTAGCAACCACTCAGAATACCTTAGCAACCACCTAGCAACACCTTAGCAACCACCTAGCAACCACTTGGGACACCTTAGCAACCGCCTAGCAACACCTTAGCAACCACCTAGCAACCACTCAGAACACCCTAGCAACTGCCTAGCAACGCCTTAGCAACCACCTAGCAACCACTCAGGACACCCTAGCAACCACCTAGCAACACCTTAGCAACCACCTAGCAACCACTCAAGACACCCTAGCAACCACCTAGCAACGCCTTAGTAACCACTCAGAACACCCTAGCAACCATCTAGCAACCACTTAGGACACCTTAGCAACCACCTAGCAACACCTTAGCAACCACCTAGCAACCACTCAGAACACCCTAGCAACCGCCTAGCAACACCTTAGCAACTACCTAGCAACCACTTAGGACACCCTAGCAACCGCCTAGCAACACCTTAGCAACCACCTAGCAACCACTTAGGACACCCTAGCAACCGCCTAGCAACACCTTAGCAACCACCTAGCAACACCTTAGCAACCACCTAGCAACCACTCAGGACACCTTAGCAACCACCTAGCAACACCTTAGCAACCACCTAGCAACCACTCAGAACACCCTAGCAACCGCCTAGCAACACCTTAGCAACCACTCAGGACACCCTAGCAACCACCTAGCAACACCTTAGCAACCACCTAGCAACCACTCAGGACACCCTAGCAACCACCTAGCAACGCCTTAGCAACCACTCAGAATACCCTAGCAACCACCTAGCAACCACTTAGGACACCTTAGCAACCATCTAGCAACACCTTAGCAACCACTCAGAACACCCTAGCAACCGCCTAGCAACACCTTAGCAACCACCTAGCAACCACTCAGAATACCCTAGCGACCACCTTGCAACACCTTAGTAACCACTTAGCAACTAGTCAGAACACCTTAGCAACTGCCTAGCACCACCTTAGCAACCACTTAGCAACCACTCAAAACACCCTAGCAACCGTCTAGCAACACCCTAGCAACCACCTAGCAACTAGTCAGACCACCTTAGCAACTGCCTTGCACCACCTTAGCAACCACCTAGCAACCACTTAAAACACCCTAGCAACCGCCTAGTAAAATGCTAATTCATGCTAGAATCATGCTAACAACATGCTAATTCATGCTAGAATCATGCTAGTAACATGCTAATTTATGCTAGATTTATGCTAACAACATGCTAATTCATGCTAGAATCATGCTAGTAACATGCTAATTCATGCTAGAATCATGCTAACAACATGCTAATTCATGTAAGAATCATGCTACTAACATGCTAATTCATGCTAGAATTATCCTAGTAGCATGCTAATTCATGCTAGAATCATGCTAGTAACATGCTAATTCAACCACTTCAAACTTTCAGATTCGGCTTTTCAAGCCACCATAAAGTTTGTCCTCAAACTTTAATATCTAGTTAAAAAGTATTGCAGCAAATCATTCTTTAAGTTTTAATGCATTTACACCATGCTGAGCTTTCTGTGTTCTGTGCATTTAAGTTGCAGCAGTGTGTGTGTGTGTGTGTGTGTGTGTGTGTGTGTTTTGTGTCTGCTCGCCCGCCATGTTTGCTTGGACAAAAGTAAATCAACAGATACTTTATTAGAGATGTACGAATGCGTTCGATAATACAAATCCTATAAGCATCTTTGCACTTTTACATGTGCAACGACTTTTGTGACTTGCAGTTTAGCAGACTGGGGGTGACCGTATGTAACTTTGCTGTTTCGGCATGGAAATTAAATCCCTTTATTATCTGAGTACTGTAATTGCACTGTATGTAAATTTTTTTGTCTATGGTGATTGACTAGTTTCACAAATTACACCGAATCAGTTGCATCTGTATAGTATTTAGAGCTAATACCTGTGATTTATATTGAAACGTACACGGTCATAATAGGACTCTTTTGATTTGGACCAATGAAATAGCTGGTACAGTGAAATAGCTGATACAGTCTTTAGTCCGCATTGGAGAAAGGAATATGTGTGTGAGAACTATTTTTATTAGGGCTGCACGATATTGAAAAAATTTGCCATTGCAATATTTTATTTTCCTGTGATATACAGTATATTGTAATATATTATTTAGAATTTCACCAAATGATTAAATAGGACTATTTAGACAGAATTTATACTTACACTTTATTTTAAGGTTCGTTTCTCGCTATTAGCAAACCATTAAATATGACTTTTGCTTCAATAAACTCCTAATTTGCTGTTTAATAATATATATTAAGGTAGTTTAGATATTGGGTTAGTAGAATAAAATCATGAAGCATATGTAGATTGTAAGTAATAATAAGCAGCCCAATATCTCAATAACATGCATGCTAAAAAACAACTAGCTAATAGTGAGAATTGGTCAATAAAGTGTTGTCAAATGTATTCATTTTAGGGGAGTAAATCATGCATAAAATGTAATAATCAAACTACAAAGAAGTGAAATAAACAGTGCATGCCTTG
This sequence comes from Danio rerio, assembly GCF_052040795.2. Taxonomy (NCBI): domain Eukaryota; kingdom Metazoa; phylum Chordata; class Actinopteri; order Cypriniformes; family Danionidae; genus Danio; species Danio rerio. The sequence continues at coordinate 32,474,612 of NC_141040.1, read as the reverse complement.
TGGTTTTGTATGTTTAATTGTAAAAATGCACTGCAAAGTCAACTCATCATTGCATATGTTGTGATGTGATTATTGCGGATGCACACAATGTGATATCGATGCTGAAACTATATATTGTGCAGCCCTAATTTATACAATACTGTGAATTAAACAACATTAAAATCTTTGTTTTGCAGATTGATGAGCTACACAGAGCAGTATCTTGACTATGACCCTTTTGTGGCAGTACCAGAACCATCAAACCCCTGGATTAGCGATGATGCCACTTTCTGGGAGCTAGAAGCCAGGTATGAATACCTAAATTACACTTTTCTTCTTGTGAGTTTGGTTTGTAGGAAATGACTGACCTGAGTCCTGACCTCAATCTGATCAAACACCCGTGTGATGAATTGAAACAGAGACTGCAAGCCAGGCCTTCTTGTGCAACATCGGTGCTTGACCTCACAAATGTGCTTCGGGAAGAATGGTCAAAGATTCCCATAAATACACTCCTGAACCTTCTGGAAAGCCTTCTCAGAAGATTTAAAGCTGTTATAGCTACAACATTCTTTATTATACCCTATGGAGTAAGATCTGGATGTCAATAAGTTCATATGCATGTAACCCAAAACTTTTGGCAACATAAAGCGTTTGGATATTGGAATTGGGACAAACATTTGGCAGATCATTCACATGCAGAGAAATTAAAAATGTGTCCAAGTTCAAACCCTGTGGGACACCTGCTAACAAGGAAACAGCACCCGATTTTAGGTTGTAGAACACCTTTTACCAATTTTATATCTATGGATGACATCATTTAGTGTGTAAGTGTTGTGTTTTCATAGTAACAGTGACTTATCTGACATAGTGACTTATCTGACATAGTGACTTATCTGATTGGTGGATCTCCCCTCTGAAGAGTGACTATTGTTGTACCTCATTCTGAAATCAAGTTTGAAATCTGCCAAATTCCTGGTTATGAATTATATAAAACCACATCCTTTCTTGGCCTGATGCCTTGACAGGAATTAAGGCAAACTTTCCATGCACACACAAACCCATCCAAGTAATTCATTTCTTGGTTTCATTAAATAATGTGACTCTCTCATCACTTGCAGATGCAGATCTCAGGAAGATTAATTGACCGTTATTTATCAAATGAATTTACAGTTGTTGGAATTAGGCTTTTCAAAATGATTAGCATTCCTGTGGTGGATTACACATTGTTACTTATTCAAAGACTAATATACAAGATATTATTAGATGTGATTAAGTGATTGTGTGTACACACGTACAGTCTCTTTCTCTCTTTGTTTTCAGCTTTGTCTTGTTAAAATGACAAACAATGGCACATTGTGTTGTGAAAGCAGTAGCTGCTGTCAGTAGATATTGCAAAGACAATGCAAGCTTAATTAATAAAACACTCTTTATCCTTCATCTGTCTGTCTCAGTAAGGACCCAAGTCAACAGCGAGTAAAGAAGTGGGGTTTCTCATTGGACGAGGCTTTAAAGGACCCCGTGGGCCGTGAGCAGTTTCTTAAATTCCTGGAGTCCGAATTCAGCTCTGAAAACCTCCTGTGAGTGTTTCATTACCATTATTCTCCTGTTCTCTTTTCATTTGCACTTTTGTGACATTTTCTCCTTCATACTCATCCCTCCCTCTTAACCTCCCACACTGGTGTTTTAAGTAATGACTTGCACAAAACGTAGAAGAGTAGGACAAGTAAAAGGTCAGAGCTCAAGCATAGAGCGGCACTTTAAAGGGTTAGTTTGCCCCGAAATTAAAATACTGTTATTTTTTACACAGAGTCATGTCATGCCAAACCCTTAAGCCCTTTGATTGTGTTCAGAACAAAAGAGAATAATTTAATGAAAAAGACATTTCTTTCTTCAACAAAAAAGTCTGTTCAACCAAAATGTGTTTTAAAAATTTCAATGTATCAAGCAATTTAATTTGAGTCTTTTGAAGAAGCAAAAATTTAATTTTATTCACATAAACATTGATCAGCGAACACAAACAGAAGCTCATAAATGTGCCATAAATGAATGAACCTTATTCTTTGGGCATTTGCCTTTTACAACATATGCCATAAATGTTTGTATTTATTTAAAGGGCGATGAAAATCTACTTGTGTAAGCTGTTTGGACAGAACTGTGTGTAGGAATTGTGTGTTCGCTGTCGTATTGAAGTGATATAAACCCAATGAGTCTCTTCTTTAAAAATTGACTGACGTTACAAATCCCAGTGATTTTGTGGCCCACCACAACGTGACATAGGAGTGCGGTTTTCCCGCCCACCGAATTAATTGACAGGCACCATGTTTTTGTAATAACAAATATACACATGTCCACAGAACATTTTTTTAAAATAAACTCTACTACAAATACATCAAATAAACTTACTTGGCATTTTTGACTTGTTACGTTATTTCAGCTTCATCCATGACTGTTTCTATCACAGATGGCTGTTTATCTAACATAATGCATGAGAAGCAGACATGCATGTTGGAGTGGTGGGGGGGAAGAAGCAGCTCATTTGGATTTAAAGTCACAGGCTACAGAAATGGCTACATTGTGATCAGACACCAAACTGGGCAGATTCTACATTAAATAATAAATAATTTGATGGGTATTTTGAGCTGAAACTTTACAGAAACATTTTGGAGACACCAAAGTCTTATCCTACATCTTGTAAAAAAGGTAAAATAGGTGCCCTTTAAGCAGACTTAATTAAATAAATGCATTCATATCCTTTCAGAACATCTGGATAAAACCACTCAACTCATAAGGATTTATTTTTGATCTCTTCATGAACATTTTAAAGTTTTGTGTAAATAAACTTTTGACAGAGGGACTGAATGTTCTTAGATTGGAATAAAAATATTATTTGTGTCATTAACAAGTTTCTCTGGAACATAAGGGTAAATAAATGAGGATAAAATCTGCATTTTGTTGTAAACATGGCTGATTTCAAAGACTACGCACAGTCACTAATCATTACCACCTCCATAAGCCTGTCACTGATGCATTGCAATAAGCTACAGTAAACCACAGACGTCGTGGGGCAAATGAGGCAGCGGTGGCCCCCAAGAGATGCCCAACCAGGACAGCGAGGCCCCAAAGGGAACTGCAGAGATAACGCAGGTCACTGAAGCCGTAAAGTGACTGGGCAAGAGATAAAATGCTGCTTGTCTCCATGCATCTCTCATACTTCTCTTTCTCTCCTATCTCAGCGTATCCCCCAGCTAGGCATCTAATAGCCTCTATGGGGGCTGTCTTATGTTTGCCAGTCTGTGAGGAGAGTGAAAGTGATGTGTCCTCTTGACTGCCTGACTCTCCCCTGGGCCCATTAGGGTCTAAACCACTTCTACACCGCAGAGATCTATAGAGCTACAGAGCAAGTGTGAGACAAGAGTGGAAGAAGTTCTGACCGATTGCTTTCCTCCATCTATCTCTCTATCTATCTCTCTCTATCTGTCATGGCAAGCTCTGAGCATGTACTGACTTCCATAATTAACTCTGGGTTTGTTGCTCATGAGTTTGAGAATGCCATTGCCATCAGCATTGTTAGCGGGGTCCAGAAGTAACACTTGCCAAGTGCTAATTGGGAGTAAAAATTGGCTTTAGGGAGTGAACTTGGCCGTGAAACAGCAGCGTGATGCATGATTTATATCAGATTGTAGAAATAATAGTCTGCCTTTCGTTTGTTTACCATAAAACTGATGGTAACTTAAAGTGTTTTTTTTTGTGTTGTAAAATAGAGGGGGTAGAAGATCAAAAATGAAGACGAAGGTGACTTTTACTCAGTAAAACATTATGACGATATTTAGCTGATGTTTTGATCCTTTAAACTGTGGTAATAATAATATAATAATATTAAATTAAAGTAATAAGAAAAAAAAAGAAAAAAAATACCTGTGGATCTAATTTTTAATATTTAATCTAAAACATTAATCACTGATAATTTAATTCAATTGAAGTTTATTTGTATAGTGCTTTTTACAATTATTAGTATTTCAAAGCAGCTTTACAACAGGTGCACATTATTGCATTACAATCAAATTTAGTTATAAGTTGCAATCAAATGTAAGTTATTATATACAGGCATAGTTAACCTGCAATGTTATTGCATATAGGTGATGTCTATGTGTACATGTTTAATGAAGTGCATTTGTGTATGTGTTGTCCTTGAAGTCCTCAATGGCATCATCTCTTCGTATGACAGGAGAAGTGTGTCCTACAGGTGGTTTGTCAAGCCCACTAACCTGCATTGAGCACACTCATGCATCATACCGTTATGTGATGCATTATGTGTATGCTTTACTAAAAAGATAGGTCTTCAATTTCTCTGAGCCTTGGACATTATCAGAAAGGCTATTCCAGAGCAACCATGTATAAAAACCCTCAAACTCCACATGTAGATTTTGCTATTCAAAGTACCACCAGAAGCCCTGAATTTTGAGATCTTAAAGAGCGGGTTAGACTGTAGCGAGACAGAAGATTGGTTAGACAAACAGGAGGTAGATTATTTAAAGCTTTATAGCTAAGAAGCAATATTTTATTGTCAATATGAAACTTAGCTGGCAGCCAGTGTAAGGAAGATAAAATTGGGGTGATATTAATCACTGATAAAGATTACAGCTTTATTGCCTTTAAAAAGTAATGTTGGTCAAGAAATATTGACATAAATAAATACGTTAGAAATAATATAATGTGCAATTGAAGTAAAAAGAAAAATATACATGTGGATCTAATTTTAAATATTTATTCTAAAAAATAAATCACTGATAATTAAATTCAATTGAGGTTTATTTGTATAGTGCTTTTTCAAAATAATTATTGTTTCATAGCAGCTTTACATAAGGTGCACATTATTGCATTACAATCAAGTTAAGGTATAAGTTATAATCAAATATAGGTTATTATATACAGACAAAGTTAACCATAGCCATATATGAAAACCCGAGACCTCCTTTAGTAGACTTTGCTATTCTGGGTACTACTAGAAGAGTTTTGAGATCTTAAAGAGCTGGTTGGTCTGTAGTAAGACAGGAGGTAGGTTAGATAAACAGGAGCTAAATTATTTAAAGCTTTATAGGTAAGAAGCAATATTTTATAATTAATACAGAACTTAACAGGCAGTCAGTGTAAGAAGGATTCAAATTGGCGTGATATGGTCATATTAAAAACATTAATTACTGATTATTAATATAGCTTCATTGTCTATAAGAAATAGTGTTGGTCTAGAAATATTGACATTAATAGTCAAGTGTGTATGCTTTTTTCAAGAATATAAGTTTTGTTGTCAAGTTCTAGTCCAACATTTAATCATTCTGTAAACTTGGAAATAAAAAATCTGTTCAACAAAATTAAATAATGTCGTATTGCTCAAAGGTCTGGGGCTGAAAACATTTTGTATGATTTTAAAAGAAGTCTTATATGTACACTGTGGCTGGTTTAATTTGATTAATATACAGTCAAAATATGAACATTGTAAAATATTACCATTTATATTGAGTGAACTTTTCTAATTCAATTTAAAATGCAAACGTTGCATTTTAAGCAGCTAGTTGTCAGAGTAAGAGTCATTTATAAAGGACAGTAATACGTTGATTTTCTGAAAGATTTCTTATTAGTGTCAAAAATTTGTTATTTTTACACCGTTATTTTTGTGTTAATTATTTGATATATATTTCAGTAATAAAAATCAGAATATTAAACACTTTCTCAGTCTAGTCATCTATTGTATTGTTTTGTCTTTAGATTCTGGTTGGCGGTACAGGATCTGAAGTGTCGCCCCCTGCAGGAAGTGGCGTCTCGTGCTCAGGAGATCTGGCAGGAGTTTCTTGCCGAGGGAGCTCCAAATGCCATCAATCTAGACTCACACAGCTACGAGCGCACTAGCCAGAATCTCAAAGACCCAGGACGCTACAGTTTTGAAGATGCCCAGGTGAGCAAACTGGCACCGCAAGCAACACATTTAACAATTCACATAAATCTTTGGGGCTAAATAAATCTCATGCCTAAATAAATATATGAGCTAAATGACATGATGTAATGATAACATACTAGTAATACTGTAAATGCATAATATTTTTGCAGACGATTGATTTTTTTGGTTCTTTGATTGAAGGAATAATAATAAAGCTGCACTTAGGGACAAGTTATGCTCGAGGCAGAGTCTTTTTCATTTTTTGAAACGATGAAAGAGGAACTTTCATCAGGGCTTCGGGCACTTCGAGGAGATTGATGTACAATAATGCTGATGGATAATCTGTTCCTTGTCCTTGTCATCATGGCTCTGTTGAAGAGAGTTTGCCTTGTGTCAGTCTCCTTCATTCATCTGCATTTACATGACTGATGAAAGAGACAGAAAAGCAAGCATTGAAATCCTCAAAGTCAGGGTGAAATGGATTGTAGAAAATGTAAAGCAGAATAACTAAGTAGTGTGTTGCAGAATCCATGACATGGAGTCTGTCAAGTAGATTAGGCTTTACTTGAAAATATTGTATAATGAAGAAAAAAATGTCTTACCTTGGGTAAAACATTACTCGGGCTGCTGCTGCTGCAAGATATGCAATATCAGACATAGGTTGTCTTTTCCCCTGGGCGAAAGTACAGATTCATTCCTGTTTGCAAGTGTGAAGTCAAGATTGAGGACAGGACAGAAAGCTCCTTTTTTAGAAGATTCATTCTCATTACTTTGCAATAAGGTGCTTTCCTTTCGCCCTGGCTGTGGTTTGACTGTCAGCCTCCAATGTTTTTCTCTTTCAGGACCACATCTACAAGCTGATGAAGAGTGACAGCTACCCTCGATTCCTGCGCTCCAATGCTTACCAGGACCTCCTGCTGGCCAGAAAGAAGGTTAGCCGCTCTTTTAAATCTCTTTCTGCTGTGGAGAATAAATCTGACTTATATTTCTGCATTCTTTTTTCACATGCTGACTTGGTAAATTGGTTAAACTGGTCTAAATGGAGATTTTCTGTTAAAGTGTTTGTTCACCAACAGAAGTCAATTCTGTCATCGTTCCACATCATCCATCCAGAGATTTCAGTCTCTTCATGTAAAGTCTATTCACAAAAAAGTGCTGACACTTCAAAACGTTCATCAAAAAATCACATAAAAATAAATATTTTGGGGGGTGAACTAACCCTTTGTGTTTACGCTGATTAAAAACATGAGGAAAACACCTGTGAAAAATGAATACAGACAGTTAAACCCTGAACACTGAAACCTGTTTTACTTAATGTGCTGTTTTTAGAGTGAGCCTGACATTGACACCGCATGCTAATTGTTTGCCAATTCCTGAACTGAAGGATTTCCTCTCCTTTTTCCTCAACCTCACTTTCAAATGTGTTCAATTGGCTTTAATTACAATATACTAAGCTACTTACTCTACTGCCAACTTGTAATAATGGATAAACATGGGCAGCTAATTATGTCTCGGCCCCTTTTTCAGATTAACATACATTTTCCTGAATGTTTTTTTTATTTTTTTTATTTTTTGTTTCTTTACTAACACATGTTAACCTGTCACTGTATCTTCCATTAACTTGGGCTCCGCAGCCTGAGACAGAGCAAGGCCGTCGCACATCCCTGGAGAAATTCACTCGCAGTGTGGTGAGTGACACATATTGTCTAGAAAAACTGTCTCACAGAACCAGGCTTTTTGGAAGGTTGTCCAATTTGACCAGAAGAAAAAAAAAAAGTTTTTTTCTTCATTAATATGTAGGGATCTAAAGCATTCCTTCAATGTGGTCAAACATATATATATATATATATATATATATATATATATATATATATATATATATATATATATATATATATAAAATATTGCAATAACATTTCACTATTTTACACTTTGCACTGTATTTTTGATTAAATAAATGCAGCATTGGTGAGAAGGAGAAGCTTATTTTAAAACATTTAAAAATCCTACTGACGACAAACTTTTGACCAGTCGTGTAGATATATATTTTTATTTATATATATTTTTATTACACATCTATGATTTCACCCATCCTATCTCTGTCCAATATGTACGTTTATCAAGACATATCTAAAGTATAAATTAATAATTAAAAATACTGTAATTTTTTTTACACATGTACTGTTCAAATGTTTAGTCCGAGTACAATTGTAATGTTTATAAAACATGTCTCTGACAATTATGTCAATTAAGTGAACTATAATTAAAACAATTAGTAAATTGTTAAGTTAATTAAATTAATTAAAGTATCCAGCATCAAATAAGCATCAAAACAACTTTTCTTTTTTATATATATTCCTATGAAGGCAAGATTAATTTTAGCATCATCACTTCTGGTTTCAGTATCACATGATCATTCAGAATCCATTTTAATGTGCTGATTAGTTGCTCGAGAAACATTTATTATTATGTTATTTTTTTTGTAGAAACCTTTGTAGTAAAAAGGTGTAAAATTGCAGATGCTTTTTTTTGCAGTTTTTCAGGATTTTTTGGCAGATAAAGTAGTAAAGATTTGCTGTTCATTTGTTCTTTCATAACAACTGTCACTTTTGTGTGTCAGTGGTAAATAAAAGAACACATTTTAAGGGGAAAAATTACAATATTGACTCCAAACTTCTGAATGTATGGTATATGAAAAAATGTTGAATTTGCATTGATAGTGGCAATTACTGAAATACAAAACCACAGTATATATTTAACTGGTGCTCTTAAGAAAAACAACAACAATATTTAATAACAGTATAAATGTGTTTCAGGGCAAATCACTGACAAGTAAACGGCTGACAGGCCTCATGCAGTCCTCCTGACGAGTTCTGGCTTCCCACAAAATGTCCACAAACCTGCCCAGAAACTGCAGTTTGTTGGGATGGAATCTCTGTGGCCACGTCGGGTCACGTGTACGGACCACCCTCTCTCCAAAACCCACCCGAACAGCGCACAGCTACCGACTCTAGATGGCAGCATGCAATAAGTCCAGAAAAAAAATCTCCAAACAGCGACCGTGTTGTCTGTGTCTATTAAAAAGACCACACACATGAATGTCAGATGATCTCCCAGTTCCATCTAGAGAAGCATTATACATTTATTTGATACCTGTAACCAAACTACAGCAAGCACAGGACTGACTGTCTGACTGGATTTCCATTTAAAAAAAAAACATTCATCATCAGATCTGAAATTGGTCCGGATAAGTTTCCAGGTGAAGCAAGGATGTGTCTCAAATCTTCAGAGCATTCCAAAGGAGGGACGAAAACGACAAGGGCTTTCAGTGAGTGTCGGTCAAGCTTTGCACAGAACTTTTCATCGAAAAACTGAATACGTCACTGAATATGGAAGAGAAATGGGTTCGGAAAAGCACACGGTTCTTACTCCTGCCATTTGAAGAAAGTCGAATTATTTATTATTGTGCGTCTACAGGCCATGTTATACTTAACCATTAGCGTATGATATTTTGAACTGAGGTGAGGATCATTGACTCTGTTGTATTGAGGAATGAAAGAATATCGAGAAGAATAACAAAGATTGTGGTAGTGTTTTTAGGAGGATTTATTCAGAGCACAGAAGATTGCTTTTGCACAGACTGCAGTAGTGACGAGCACTGGACCCCAGAGATGCCAGTTCTGATTGGTCGGTGTGTTTTCTGAACAGCTTTACAGTAAGATGCCCAAAAAAATAATGATATTTCATTTAGGACCAGCTATGGAGGATCCATTCCAACAGCTAAGAAAAGAAGGCATGATTTGGTAAATAATTGTGACATGATGTGAAGTAATTATGAGATAAAAAGTCAAAATGATGATAATAAGACTGAACATGCAAAGTCAACATTAAAAGATTAAAATAAAAATGATTATATATTACATTATTATAGTATGATATTTGAAAAATTCTTAGATTTTATGATATTCTAACTTAATTTTTCATAATTCTGGCATTTTGTCCTGTTAGGATCTCCTTAACATTTTGTTAGGATTTAAAAAAAAATAAAAAAATATATTAAATATTTAATAAAAAATATGATTTAGCATCTCATTTCTATGAATTTTGTCTCACATATTTGTGAATTATTATTATTATTAGCATTTATAAAAAAAGCTATGAATTAATTGAATTATTTAATTTTAATAATGAATTCAATTCATCTTTATTTCTATAGCGCTTTTACAATGTAGATTGTGTCAAAGATGCTTTACAGAGAAGATTACAGTAAATTGAAACAGTGTCAGTTCAGTTTTCAGAGTTGAAGTTCAGTTTAGCTCAGTTCAGTGTGGTTTAAATTTCACTGCTGAGTGTCCAAACACGATGCGCAGCTCCACAAGTCCCAAACCAAGCAAGCCAGTGGTGACAGCAGTGAGGAACAAACTTCACCAACTGACGAAGTGAAGGAAAAACAACCTCTAGAGAAACCAGACTCAGTTGGGCACGACTATTTCTCCTCTGGCCAGACTTCCTGTGCGGAGCTGTGGTCTAGTTACTGGAGGCTGGAGAACACTGGAAGTCCATCGTGCAGATAATATGTTTATATAATTTGATACATTTAAACTTGGCTTTTAAACTTTAATACTTTATATCTCCTAATTTAAATGATAAATTTGACATTTTTTTATATTTTGTCATAAATTATGACCCACATGTCTCCTAATTTAGACTTTTCATTATAACTTTGACTTTGTTTAAAATAATTAGTTACTAGATCCCTAATTTTTATTTCATAATTATGACTTTGTATCTATTAATTAGCTAATTGTGTCTCATTATTTATCTATATGAATTTATACGTTTCGTCACCTTAAAATTATAAGGTTCTGAAATTGTTGTCAAAATTGAGTTTATCGCATATTCTTATTAAATGACAACTTATTTACATTATGAGATGTTTTTTATAAGTTGTTCATTTTTTAAGACTTTTTATTTAAATGTTACACACATAATGTTTGCTATGGAATGCAAAAACTTTAAAGCTCAAAATCCTTCAGAACGCAGATAGAACCTTATAATTCCAAGGTGACGATTTATAATCGTGAGTATTTGAGTCTTTCATTTTCACATTTTGACATAGGCATGGGCCAGTATAGGATTCTGACAGTATGATAACCTATGATAAATAAAAAATATCATGGTTTCAGGGTATTGTGATCACTGCTCTAAATTTGATTCTTTTAAAATGTCTGGGTAAAAAAAAAAAAAAAAAATTCCCGCTTTGAACACGTTATTGTGAGAAAATATTTTGAAGCAGTAAACATGTCAGGCTAGATAATGAAAATCAATTATTGACTTCTGCTGTCTTCATTAGTTTCAAAACACAGATTTTTTTTTTTACAACTTAAATCGGCATCTTTGAATATGTTTTCTGCTGGAGACACTGTTGTCCTAACAATAAATAAAAAGAAAACAAAATGTAAATAAAAAAATCTCACACATAGATACCTTAGGAACGGTATAGCAGAAAATTTGGCAGTTTTAAAACCTTCACTTTTCCAAACCGCGATATACCTTGAAAACCATCCCATGCCTATTGTCTCATTATTTGGACTATTTATCTGATCATTATAACTTATCATTTCTCTATTTGTCTCATAATTTAGACTTCATGTCTTATTATTTCCACTTTATATGTCACAGTTATCATTTTTCAAAGCATGCACTTTTTTTCCCCTGTGGAAACAGCTTTTCATAAGCGTCTGATATTATTGTACGTTAAAACCCATCATCTATGTTTGTCTTTGCTTTAATGTATGTAATTGTAAACTCAATGTAGAATGTAAGCATCTAACTTGGTTTAGAGTCTGTGTAGTGATTAATAGAATGATGATATTCTGAGCACAAAGATGAAGATTACAGCTCGTCACTCTCAACATATCAACAGCGGACGATGTGGAATACATGTCCACCGGAAAGTCGCTTTACATTACAGGACAACCAAACCGCATCTCAGTATTTTTCAACGCTTACATTGTTTCCTGAAGCAGCATCACTGCCAGAAACACATAGATTTCAGCTGCTGGGACATTCATTTAACCAGTCAAACTGCAGAACAGAAATATGTGGCATGTTTCCTTGACACATTTTCAGGTAGTTGACGTATTGACTCATAACTGTACATTAGGTTGAAACAGAATGTATAGACTTTGCAGCAATCCTGGATATGGAAGGTGCTGTGTAGAAAACCCGAACGAGAAATATAACTTAGAGGCACAAGTGCCATATTCAGCACAAAACTATGCATGGAATATTTCTAAAGAGTTTTACTGCTTTTAGGGGTTTTTCTTTTTTTCATTGACACTTGTTGAGGATCAAGTAGGCCAATATACTGGGGAAAAAAAGGACCTGAAGACATTCAATAAACATACAGTTTGGAGAATGTTATTCTTCTCTCTCTCACTCTTTCTTTGCATAAACGTGTATTTTAGCTTCAACTGTGTGATGGTCCATTAAACATCTATTAAAGCTTTGTTGGATTTAGCAATACGCATATATAGGCACATGTGCTTCAGTAAGCTCAATTTGACTTTAATAAAGCTAGTGGGATAAAATGAACTGAGATCAGCACTAAATCGCATTATAAGAGAAGGTGTCGCCTGTGAATGTGTATTTGCTGCTCTCTAGTGGTAAGTATGAGCTACAATCAGTTTTTATTGTGAAATCAGAAAACTTTTATTACGTTTTACATCACAACAAAAAAATGGAATGACATGAAAAAAGGGACTATAGAAATTACATATATATAAAAAAGTACAAAACGATTCTCGCGGCATTAAACAGTCAACACAAAAGCAAAAACACAACAGTACAAAACGTTTTCTCTATTATAGGTGACTGCTTTACAAGAAATGTCATTCATTTGTTGTCCTTTTGGAATATAGTGGAAAATAGCCGCTGTTTATATTACAACCATTGATGCTTGTTTTGGTATAATGTAACTAGCTTATCTTTTAACCCTTCGAGCGACTCTTCTGCACTGCTCAAATTTACTAGCCTTTTGTTATGTTAGGGATGAAAACATAAACTGAATTAAACTGTTGTACCTCAGTCCTGATCAAAACTACTAAATGCTTTTAAAAATGACAGGATTTTAACTTTAATTGACTTTTGTTCCTTAAGTTCCTACATGATGTTAAAAAAAAGATGTATTTTCAATATAAAAAGTAATTGTGGGCTTTTTTTAAGCTTTTATTACAGTCTTGGACATTAACAGTTAACAACATTTGCTTTGATGAATTGTTAGATTTTCATTTATTTCTCCATAATTTACTGTTGGTGGTGCATAAACAAACATCTGGTGTGCACATTTGATGGTGCATAAACACACAGTCTTTGTTTTTATTTACTCCATATAGTTCTGAGAGCTGACATGCATATTTTGGCACATCAAGGTAAATGCGCAAATGTCACTCTCACACACTCAGACACACATACAGTACACACACTTTAATTTGCTCTTATACACCATATAAAATCCAAAACTAAGCTTTTATTCTGCAAAGGCCTAACAGACGATCAACAGTAAAAATTATAAGTTTTACCTCTTCCCAACTGGTGTTATGGTTTTGTAATCAATCATATGTGGTTATAATGGAAGTCAATGGGGCAAAAACAGCCACCAACAGTAAATTAGGGAGAATTTTTTTTTTACGAATCAAAAACAATGCATCAAAGGCAATGCTGTTTCACATGTCCTAGACTGTGATAAAGCATTAAAAAATCAAGTCCACAGTTACTTTTTATATTGAAAATATGTCATTTTGTGTTTTTTTTCCTCCACCAAATCAGTGACATTATTTATGAATTTGGCAATTATTTAAAAAACAAAAATTTAAATCTTGTAATTTTCTAATTAAGTTAGCATTTTTGATTAACAGATTTATGCAAAAAAAAAAAAATGCATTTTTAATGCATTTTTACAGCAGTTTAATTCAGTGGATGTTTTCATCCCGAACATAACAAAAGCATAGTAAATTTGCCCAGAGTGTATCACTGAGTTCTTTTCAAAATCCAAAACATTTTCTCAAAATTTGTGTCAAAATAAGATTTGTCACCAAAAATTATTCAGCTAGCTAAAACACATAAAAGGTTATGGCCAAATGAAGACACAAAATCACCCCAGAGTGGATGAAAACATCCCCAACAGTACAAAAGGGTAAAGTTAACTCCAGGCATGACACATACAAGTGCCCAGAAAAGAAACCAAAAGCATTGTCAAAACGTTCCATGACTGGTTCAACTGTAATAATATGAAGCTTCAAACACACATTGTTTGCAAAAAACAAAAAACTGCAAATAAGACATGTTCTCTCGCGTCAGCTTTGTTTGCGTGCACGTTTACTAAGGAAAATGTGATGTATTGCCATTAAGCTGCGGTCACACTGGAATTTCCTCCCCTAGACTTCCATTCATACGCATGCGAATGTGTTAGACCAGAAACGCAAGCTTGTGCGACAAGTTTCGCAGTTCACTGCGTTGGAAAACTTGGTGAGCTCTGACCTGCGAAATTGCATCACATGATTGCGTGAGAGCAATCAAAGATCAAAACATGAACTCTCTGGACAGAAATTTAAAACATGGACCAATCGCTCTAATCATTAAAGGACTAAATAAAGTTAAATAAGTTCTATCTCTGAACTTTCATAATCTATATAAAATGCTGCACTTACCACCTCCAGCCGCAATGACTTCTGGGATTTCTAGAGCGAGTTCAGTGCTCAAGTCTGCATCCATGCGTCCTTGATATCAAGAACGCATCAGGAAACTTCTACGCATCCTCCATTCTTGCAGTCTTGAGTACTGGAACTGAACTTTGGCAGTTGATCATGACGTTACATGAGAACACGAGGACGCAAAACCGATGAAGAACGCATATTTAAAAAAACAGCCAAACTCTAGTATGACCGCAACATTAAAGTCAACAGTGCAACCTGCAAGCGTCGTGTTGCCCGTAGTAAACATGCACGATTATCTGATGGGACAACAAAATCGTTTTTACAGTTTTTGGCATGTAAAAGCATGGTCACATTGGACCTTCTGAGAATGTTTTTAGTTTCTTTTCTAGACTTCCAACATCTCATGACCACTGCTGTCTATGAAGGATGAGGGAGCTCTCAAATTTGATCTAAAATAACTTATTTGTGCGAAAAATGATGATGAACGAAGGTCTCAGGGGTTTGGAACAAAATAAGGGGTCGTAATTATTACAGAATTGAAAAATGTTGGTGAACTATTTAACCATTTTAGGGCACTCACTGAAATACTTATTGGAAAAACCCTGGAGTGTTAGGGTTATTACAACACTTTTAAACATTTATGATAAAAAAAATACTGTAATCAATGTCAATGAAGTGACCATATAATCAAATGACCAGTTATAAGCATGAACAGCACCTACTTTGCTGAATATTCATGAGCTTTCCAGTCACAAATGTCTTTTCTTTACATTTATGGGGAAGAAATACAAAACTGATACCAAACACTGTAATAACATTGTAGAAATAGTACAACTATAAAGTAAAAGTCTATTCTGGACAAACCGAAAAGTACACTGAAGAATGTATAAACCCAAAATATAAACAAGATGGGCCGACATTAAAACAAGGCGCATGTCATATCAAAAAAGAAAATGCTGTTGACCAGGACTTATAAAACCATTAGTAACAATTACAAAACTTTAAATGAACAAACATGGAAACTATTTGATTTGGGAAGTGCCTAAAAACATTTTAGCCGCTGATATACTGCTCACTCCTTTTTAATATGAATTTTTTTGAGGACGCTAAAGGAAACACCTGCCAAAAATGTAGATGTAATGTTGATGACCTTTTGAAACAGATAAAAAATGCATAGCTAAAATATTCAGCAGATCACAGGATCTGGAGAGCGCTGATGAATTGGCTCTGAAAATAGAGCCTCTAATGTATTATACAGGTGAAGGAGGTGGGAATGACATGAGAGAATGTCCAGATGGAAATAGAAATGCTAATATATCACGAGCAAGAGAAATACAGAATGGAGTGAACAGATGTTTCACTCAGAGAGCTATGAAGGCCATGGAACAATAGATGCGAATGTTCCTGGAGCACAACCAGATCTGTCTGATACAACATGACATAAAGAGTCAAACAGCCTAATGCATTCACATTTAATACGCACAAAAGTGTAAACCTAAAAGGAAAAAAGCAGGCTTGCAAAGGTAATACAAAGCATGCTAAGAAGGAAAAGCATTACTTGTTTAACAGAATATGATGATGGCTATCATGTAAATTACCCACCACACGATTGTCTGCTAAATTATATATATTTATACACACAAATAAAAAACACTCAACAGCATTATTTCCAGTCCTGATGAAATCGAATCTAAGTGCTTGGAAACTTTTTATTTTGCCATTTATTTTAAAGATTGCTTTCACAATAAGCTAGCTATACTAAGCTCTAATGCAAGGGTGTCCAAACTTGATCCTGGAGGGACGGTGTCCTGCATATTTCAGTTCCAATCCCAGTTAAACACACCTAAACCAGCCAATCAAGCGCTTTCTAGGTACTAGAAATGTGTTGAAGGAAGTTGGAGCTAAACTATACAGCACACCGGCCCTCCATGACTGAGTTTAGACACCCCTGCTCTAATGTCTACCTGAATGATGATCTTAGTGTAAAAAAAGAGATGCGCTTCTGATCACATTTGTCCTCTTTTTATAAAAATGGTTTCTTGATGCAAGCCAAAAATGTCAAGAAATCCTTCTGGCTTCCAGATCGCAGACATTAAAAAACACGATTAAAGTGAAAGAAACTCCAACTAAAAGGCTAATGCTTCATTCCACTGTCTCTGGGTAAGTGTGTGATGCTTTTTAAACATTTACACACTGTAAAGAACTTGTTTATTAACAGTTTCTTGTATAGGTAACACTTTCTTATGATGGTCCATTTGAGTATTAGTAGGCTGTCTGCTTAATATCTGCCGATACTGCTCCCTTAACAGACATTTAACTGACTATAAGAAACTTTGCAAGTACATGTCAACAGTCTGCTTATAATCCAATGAGAATTAATTGACATATAGATGCAATGTATCAAACGGACCATCAAAATAAAGTGTCACCCTTTTATTTAGTAATTTTCTTTTTCTATTTTGAATTGCATTGTAGGACGTTGATCTCTTGAATCTTTCACAATCTTCATAAAAAAATAAACACTTACACATTAGCCAATAATCACCAAAACTGACACACTATGATACGATAGCACCATCTACAGTCAACATGAAAGACAAACCAAATCCATGTGTCCTTCATGTCAAAAGTAGCACAAGCACTCTTGAATACGATAAGGAACATAACACGTTTACAGTCTGAGAGCTGGCATTGCATCAAGTGTAGTCAGAATGACTGTTTATAACAGGCTCTTTTACCTTTAAAGGAACACTCCATTTTTTTTTTTTTTTTTTTTTTTGCAAATGGGCTAATTCCACAAGTCATCTCGAGTTTTACCATTTTTTTATGCATGCAGGCAATCTCTAGGTCTGACGAGAGCCATTTTAGCTTAGCATAAATCATTGAATCGGATTAGACCATTGGCATCTCACTCCAAAAATTAACAAGGTGTTTTGATACTTTACCTATTTAAAGCTTTACTCCTCTGTAGCACTGTTCCTTTTGTTGATAAAATTTTTTCGTCATAATTTTTGTGTCAAACAAGTTTCTACAGATAAAAACTAAATAAAAATGAAGTGATGTCGATGACTTTAATAAAAATATACTGACATTTTTGTTGACTAATAAAAATGAGACAAAAATGTGATTGAGGGACGTATTTCAGTGAATATCCAATCAGAATGAATCTAATTACGCACACATACTGTACACATACATTTGAAAAGTAACTGTTCCACAGTAGACGTGGGATGCGATTACATCACCTTTTATGGGGCGTCTGTCTGTCTGATCAAACAATAATGGCATGTCAACAGCTGAGAGAATAAGAAGATTCATTATTTGTATGTTTCTATGTTTTATTTGTATAAATAAATGTATACAATATTTTAATTAAATTACACTTCAATTAAACCAAATATATTTTAGGCTGCATTTACACTGCAGATCTTGATGGTGAATTCCGATTTTGTGACTGTATCTGATTTTTTTTGGTGACCTGCTTACATCATCTTTTTGCTACTCCTATCCGATTGTCTGCATTTCCACTGCACATGACAAAGGCGTAATGACCAGGAAAAAAAACGAGCGGGCGCTGACTGACAGCTGATAATAAAAGAGCGCTCCTTTCTGTATTTAACCTGTTCGTTGGGTTTCATTTAAAATATAGATATATTTTTGACAAGTTGTTTTACTATAGTTATGGCAGAAAAATTCGCATTTGGCCATCTTCTTTTAATCTAAGCCTTTTTAAACCAGGAAGCATTTTAATGTCAGGTCCATGGCATGATTTATGCATGTAATGTCTGCAATAGTTTTATATTAGTTTATATTGGTTACGTGGCGGATATTGTGCTCTCTCTCTCTCTCTCTTTAACATACTTTAATATGTATGCTACAGGTATATGACAATATAAAAGCTATAAAAGTCTTCTTGCTTTTTTTATTTTATTTTATTTTTTTAATGATGCGTAACTTGCATTGCTTACACTGCAGACACGAGGGCACAGATCCGATTCATATCGGATAAATTTCCACATATGAACAAGGCCTGAGTCTGATTTGTGTGAATCGGAATCCATGTGATTTTTTCCTGCTTACATATACATAGGCCATATCTGATCTCTGCCACATGGGAGAAAAAAATCGAAATTGAGTCACTTGAACCATGCAGTGTAAATGCAGCCTTAGGCTAAAATCCTATTAAATTTAGCTGACTAAATCTAGACTAAAACTAAAATGATTCAGAAGACTAAAATATGACTAAAACTAAAATGGATTTTAGTCAAAAGACTAAGACTAAATCAAAATTTGCTCTCAAAATGAACACTGCTCTGTAGTTATAACGATTTATGCTAAGCTAAGCTAAATGTGCTCCTGACAGACTGGGAGACTTGCTGAATGGATTAAAAAAAGGATAAAACTGTAGGGGACATGTAAAGTGGGTCTTATTCAAAAGACAAAAGTGGAGTGTTACTTTGAGTAGAATCTCTGTGCTTGTGACTGTTTTAGAAACAGTGTTAGAATCAAGAGATTCTGTGTGTGTATAAGAGGTTGACTTCGTTCAGTGTAGTTCTTGTGCTGATGATGCTATTTAACAAAGTACCTTTTTTTGTGTTTTACAAAATGCAACTCGTGTTTCTAGGTGATCGGACAGTCTGGATGTTTGCGAGGTACAGTAGACTACCGATTACCCAGATGTGTTTGAGGAAAATGTTTGTACCACTGAGGTAGAGGAAGACTCCACACTACAGGAGGAAAAACTACAAGGCTAACACCCATCCTGAGTCTGCTGTGCGTCTCTGTGTGCAGAACCTCCTCACGATGCTTATGGATCTTCAACACCAGACGCTTTATCCTTAAGCAGATTCTGGCACAGATGACAACTCCAACTTCCTGTGAACCAAACAGATAATAAGGTAATTCATATCATACTGTGTGTTCTTGCATATAAGTTTCATTACTGTTAGGGACAAGTTTAGTTGTATGGTTGCGTTTAAGCATG
>NC_141040.1:32382500-32450000 GCF_052040795.2 Danio rerio | reverse complement strand
ATAGCCCCTTTCACACAGTGATACCGCTTAATATCTGGTATTTTTCCGGAACGACTCTAACGATAAATAAAAAATTAAAATAAAAACGCTGTTCACACAGGCAAAGACATTTTGGAATTTTTCCAGAAAAGACCATCACACATCCATTCCTAAATACTGGTAAATTCTGACGTCATAAATCAGAAATGACCTCTAAACCGCTGGGCTTGAATTTGTAAACATAGAAGGGGTCGGGCTTTTGTTGATGGTTTCACTTTTATTTAAAGCTTAAGCATTCATGCAGCTGCTTTGTCCTTGAGACATCCAAAGGCAGAAGCAAGAATCACAGCTAAATGTTTACACATTTGACTACTTTACAAACTCTGTGGATGGATAAGTATTGTGAACAACTTTGATGAAAACATATGGAGGAACACTTTCACATATCACATAATGTGTGTGTGCGCTCACCGGAGCAGTCCTTCACATGCACACGAGTCAAGCAACTGAAGCAGAGCTTAAAGGTAAACAAACAGCGGTTTATCATTAGCATTTTATCGATAATTTTTACACAGTTGGCATGAAGAAGGAACATAGAAATGTTATCTGACTAGCAGCTAAATGTGTCTGGAAAAATATTCAAAAGATTTTATTTTCATAAACAGCACGGATGTGAATGTGTCTGAATGTCTCATGTCAGCACGTTCTAAATGTGACGCGCTCTATCTGGCAATTTTCCATCTGCATTCACACAGAGCTGCATTCCGGGAAATTACCAGTAATGTTACAGCTACTCTTTCTGGACGAATTTACCTGTATTGTCAAAAAAAGGCCTGTGCACACATAATCCCTTTTTAATTACCTGGAAAGGTCTGTATGTGTGAAAGGGGCTATTGTCACCTGTGGGCGGGGCTTTCCCTCTCTGATGACATTACAAAAGGAAGAAGGTCAATCAAGGTGTTTCTCTAGAATGTTTTTATCTAGCGTGATTATAAAAAAATAAAATTAGTTCATTTTTACTATTAGAGGCTGGCAACATTTACACACTGTTTCTGCACAACTGTGTTTAAACCACATGTAAAAGTGATTTTTGCATAATAGGTCCCCTTTAGGTGTACTATTTGCAATAATGTTCTCTTAGTTGCATAGAAACGATAAGTAATAATGGTTCCAATAATCACTTGGAAAATGGAAAGTCATTTCATAAATATTGTCCAGGAAAACATAACAGCAGTTGGCATATATTTAAGAAAGAAATATGGCACACATTTCCAGCATAATTAAAAATAATATTCAAATATTAGTTTACTAGGTTTTAAAAGGTAAACAATACACTGTTGTTTTGTTGTGCAACATGTTCATGGGAACTCAAGGGGGAACTGATCTCATATATTCACTTCAATGATCCAATTGTAAATTGCTTATAAAAGATCTGCATACTTTACTTTGTTTGATATAATAACATGTACATTTTACATGATAATCAAGTATTTAAAGGTACTATTTGTTCTAATATTTCTGTGAAACAAACTGAACTCAAAGAATAATTCATAAAATGTAAAATGTTTAATGTTTTTCAGTAACAAAATCCAGTGAAAGACTTGCAGGCTGACATTTGGAGTAACAGGACTCAGCAGCGACCACAGCATGGATGGCAGGTTGGATGAAGCGTGTCTGTCTGTTTGTGTGGTTTGTGCCACAGGTCTGCATGACACAAAAGCAGTTACAAGCATCATCTCTTCCGATGTTGCCCTTTGGCTTCGTGTCGAAAGAATGGAACGTCAAATGTTAAACATCAAAACATTTTCTTCAACTTCAGACATTGAAACACTGGGAGAAAGAGCATCGGAGATGTTACAGAACAACTGGTTTAGCCTTCAACCATTTGTGGGCCTATATACATTATACAACATCTTAATAAATTATATTATTGTTTTCCAAGAAAGAAAAATAGAGACATGGAGCCCTGAAATAGAGACAGGATTGAAAGCATTAATGCGGAACATGTTTCAATTCAAAAGTGACACATGAGATCACCATAACAATAAATAGAAGAGCCTTTTAAAGAGCAAATATAGCTGATTTTGTTCGTAGAAAATGGATGCAATGAAATATCCCCATATTACCTGGGTGATGATGTCCCTGTGACTAATGCGTATTGTGCCTTTTATTGCATGTATTCTGTTTTCTAGTTCACATTTACTGCATTTTATTTCTTTTTGAACATAGGAAGCTTATGTGCTTGCAGTCCAGTGTATTATTTGCGATTACACGTACACAGTCCATCCTCAGAGCTGGATCTCTTAACGGAGGTGAGTGGTCCAGATTTTATTTGCGAAAACAAAGCCTTCGTTAGAATCATTGCACGTATGCTACAATTGTACCCTTGCTTGTACCTGTGGGTTTAAGGAGAGTTTCCTGAATAGTAAAGGGAAATTACTCCACAATATGAGTCCGTGTTCTTACACAACACTAGGGAGAGGCCAAGTATCATGTATCCTCCAGCAAACTGATTTTAATTTTCTTTGTTGTTGCTGTAGCTGTCCTGAGAAAGGAGGAGAGATGGACATTTAAATGCCAACTGGCTCTTACCTCTCGGCAAACTGGATCCAGCCAGGGCTTGGCCTCTGCTTTCTTGTGATCCCTTTCTTGGCAAATATTGTATTTATCCAGAGGTAGGAACAACAACACAAAAAAAACCTTCTTCGCTATCCGACCTACAGACACAAGTTGAGAATTGTCTCCTCCTTGAGGTTTGAAATTCTTTCATTTCTAACTATAAATTTTCCACATAGTAGGCATTTGTATCTTACATGGTGATGCGTAATCCACACATTGGTAACGTCCCTGCAATTTTCCATTACGGAAAACAAACAGTCCAGAAGTAAATGGCTCCTCTGTCCCATAACTAGCACCTCTCGGTATACAGAAGATTGAAGCAAATAAAAACAACATTCCTTAAGTTATAAAAGGCTGCAACTTGTCCTTTGAAAGCAATTCCTGAAGTGTCTGGAGTTGTGATTCCATTATGCATGCTGCTGCAAAACAACAGGGAACAAAAAATAGGAAAAAAAAAAAAAACAGGCAGCAGACACATGCCAAGAGTTTGTGTGATGCAGGTTTTTCCTTTGCCTATCTGTACTCAGGTGAGCCTGTGCTGTCGTCGGACAGAAGCCCGTTCAGGTCGTCCTCTTCAAAGCCGTGAAAGGTGGATGCCTCGCTTTCTGACGTGTCTCCGAACATGTCCAGAACTCCCGCCGTCCTCCTCTTCGCCCTGGTCCCACCGACCCGATCAGCTGACATGCATGACGGACATATCAGCATCACAGTGGAAACACACACAAGTAACACTGCAGTCAGCTAGGACTCCTCTGAGCTTGGACAACTTGCAGTACTTGCCGTTACTCAAACATTTATGTATGTTCCTGCATATGAGCTTAGTATCAGTTCTAGATTAAAGTTGCAGCCCCTTAATCCCATGTAAATCCCAATTTTTGTGATAATTCACCCCAAAATGAAAGTTCATCTCTGAAAGCTGTTTTAAAACTGTATGACTTTTTTATTAAACAAAAGAAGGCTTTTTACACAATAAATAGTTAAACCTGGGTCATCCTAAATTCCATTTAAAGTCTGTGAATCTGACGTTGCTGAATTCAGTATGTATCTTCCAACCTAATGTACTATGTACTTCCAACTGAAATTAAATATTGAGTAGCGGGCAGGGATTTCTTTTTGAGCAAACTAGCAGTAAGAGGAGTGTAGTTAAAGATATTGTGGCAGAAACCGTCAAACTGATGTCAACAGGAAATCAAAGCACTGTCACTTCAAATCGTCAGACCTTGATTGAAGATTACTTATTTAGTGGGCTTAATTTAGCGATTATAATTTTCGAAGGTTTTACATCGCTTTGTAAATGTTTATTATTACCATTCGTTGAGTCTCCCCAGCTGCTTCGCGTGACGTCACCCTTAACAAGCGGATAACAATGTGCACTAGCAAAATAAACATAGTAAACTTTGATTTCACATGGGTTTTAAATGGAATCATGTGTTGTAATACCAAACCTGCAGTTAACAATTGATACTGTTTTTTGATGCTTTTACACTGTAAATCTTAAGTTGCCTTTCCACTGCACACGACATTTGGACACGACTGTCGGAATACATCCCCCTTCTGGCAGTTGCACAGAATTTTCAGTTCTGACATGCACCATGGGAGAGAAGCTGTTCTCACAGTGTCTAAAATAATGGAGTGCAAAAGCAAGAGCCATTATTCTCTGTGCTTTAACCATGGTTGAATGAATGAATGAATGAAAGAATACTAGGAACTCATAGACCGCTAGAAATATTGGAGGGAATGTGGAGACAACATAACAAATATATTTTTATTACTTTATTACTTATATTTATAAATAGAAATGTTTATTTTTTTTAAATATAGACTTCTTCTGATTCAAAAAGTATTGAAAAAACTAATATTTCTCATCTCGTGCACACAGACCTGCTTGGACAACACTGGAATACATCACATCTGGTCGGCCGGTCGCATATGGTCTAGTCGCAGGAGTTTAAATATTTCAACGAATCCGCAGCGCAATTCAGATCCGATATTTTTTGCATCCGGAGATAATCGGAACTCCACTCAGCTCACGGACTACTCTCCATTGGAAATTAATGACTTCCGGTCTGTCGCTTGTAGTGTGCAGTGGAAAGCAGACTTTAAGGCTGCGTTTACCTCGAAGCCAACTGAAAATATCTGCATTCTTCTCAAAGCATCTAGTTGTGGATACTTCTGAAACATGGCATTTATTTTTTCATTTGAGATTATATGCCTTAATATGAAATATCTGCTGTACTAGCTACTGATTTTCTCATATTTTGAATTTTTTTTCTGACTTTGTTATGAACCACCCATGCCAGAAATGCCATGTGTAACAGAAGGTAGCAATTAGGAGTTGTGCGGGATAAGTTCACTGCCTGGGCCTTGAGATGCCTCTTATGATCAACAAAAGAGACCTTTATGATAACGTACCTATCATCCATTCTATTTTTAAACTTTTTTGTTAAATGTTGCTTTCTAATTATTTAAAAGTGAAAACATATGCTAGCCTCTGAAAAAACACAGCCAGGATTGTAGCCTTTTTTGCCTTAGCACTGCACTATTAATCGAATGCAAATTTCATTTGTACTTTCGTCAGTAAAGCCAGCTTTGTAATCAGCTGAAAATCTTCAGCCGGTGCTTTGAAGAGGAGCTGTATTTTTGAACGGTCTCTTCACACTAATTACAAGTCCTTTTCCATATTTTTCCCCCCGCAAACACTGAAGTAACAGTAGCTCAGTGTGCAAAATTGCATACTTTGTTAAAGGAGAGTAGTACGTATAAATACGTATTTGAAAATCAGTAGACCAGAAGAACCCAGATAACAACTTCCACTGAATTGCACAAGGGGACCAGTCTGAATTGCACATTTTAGGATTTATGAATGGAAGTAAAGCAACACAACTGATGAAAATAGGTCATGTAAAAATGAAAACATCACGGATGTAGTATAGATGTAGTACGTATATACACATAGTATACAGAACTTTTTTTTTCAACAGCTGCAAAATTCAAATTCAAATGCAGAACCTACTCTGACTGTATGCGATTTCAGACACACAGACTGTGTTCTCGTGATGCTTTTAATTGGCTGTTGGTTGCTAAGCATCTTGAAATAAAACATGTCAGTGTTTGGCACTATAAATGCAGTACTAATTCTACTCATTATTTCATAACTCTGGCAAAAAGGAAGATTCTAAATTAAGTGGTAAATGTTGCTTTACCTGGGGTTACAAATAGTGTTGCAAGCTATAATTCCAGTTTAGAGCAGTGTTAGAAGCCCTAAAGTCATACAGTCTTGAAAAAGATGACACTGAATGTATAATGTTTTTATTTCTGGGTGAATTATCCCTTTAATTCTTTTTATTTATTTTTTTTTTTACTGAAGAATACATTATTTGGTCTCTCCCTGTGCTTGGTATAGCATTTATTTATGAGAAGGCAATGGATCACACAGCCAGGAAAGAAAAACATAAAGAATGAAAGCATATGAGCAAAATAAATATGAGTATATTTTGCACATGTGAACTGAGATAAAGCCTTTAAGCATGTTAAGAATTCAAAAAATAATTGAAGCAAATAAACGTGGGATATTTGACCCTTCCCTGGACCATATGACAGCAAGAGCACTTGGACAAGCACTTAAAATAAACAAAAAGTCCACAGCAAGTAAATGCTTGTTCTCAATACTTTAGCATTTGGCTCACACACCTATTGTAAAGGCTTGTATACTAAGTGGAAGGTTGGAAATAATTATAAAACAAAAAGCAATTGAACTCAAAGTCTGCTACCTTAAGTTTCTTTTTTTTTCAGCCTAAGAAATCTAAATTGGGTGCAAGATGCTGTTGGACTTTTTTGTCTTTGCATCAGCCTTGCGAAATGGTGTGTGTTTGTGTGTGTGTGTGTTTGTATATATATATATATATATATATATATATATATATATATATATATATATATATATATATATATATATATATATATATATATATATATATATATATATATATATATATATATATATATATATATATTGTTTGTCTGTTGCACAACATACCTTAATGAAATACTATATCATCAGTATTATTATTCTAGTATAGTCAACTATAGTTATTACATTTTTAAATGTGAACATGATTTAACATGATCCAAAATATTGAAGTAATTCACGAATAAACACCAAAACTGCAAAAGATAAATAACTGCATGAAAGCAGTGGAAATCTGTGTTGGTTTCAAGGGCACAGATTAAACCTATTTAGGGTTCAAATCAATCGCTAATGGCAACTCTCCATTAAAAAGCCTTTCTAGTAGAATTAATCTGTGTCTGGAAAATCATTTGAACATGACATGGTTATGTCAAGCCAAACTCAAACCACACTCAATGAAATTTCAGAAATCAAATGAACAAACAAGCTCTAGCAAAGAGAAAAATAAATAAATAAAACATGAAAAGATGGGATATGCACAAACAAGCTGATGAAATATTTACGCATGACATGATAAAGCACTAAATAAGATTTAGAATGGTTCTTTAGGTGGAAACATATTTAAAATGTACTCAATATCAGATCAGGAAATTGCAGATATTATACTTTCTATGACATAAAATATTCATAGTTATTTGGCATTTATCTGTTGTCCTATGTATACAAACCCTTTTTCAAAATATCCTTTAAAACAAGAGTGATGTGCGTGTAATGATTATATATATTTATGCTTATTTTACGTAAAAGAATACCATGTATTAAACTTAATGTCAAAAATAAAACAACATTTAAGTGCTTCTGATTTGTAGTCAAGAGTTTACTGACCTAAAATACAGCTACTGTAATCTGACCCATTTTAGAGCACCATGAACTCTACATAGGGGTATGCGATACTGGCAGAAAATAATCTCAATATTTTTGTCATGGTTATTTAAATGTGATACTAAAGCCACCAGTAGATGGCAGCAAGTCCTTATCTTTAAAAGAGAGTCACTGGATCACTCGCGCAAACTATTTATTTAAAATGTATGATTTGTTTAGAAATGAAGCAAGTGACCGTATGAAATTATCATTAAAGCAGTAGTTCTCTCAATTCGTTTAAAACACAACAGTGTTGCTCTGAGATGCACAAATGGTCTGTTCAAATTTTTTTGTTGGCATACACAACCTGCAAAATTGTGTCTAAAATGTAACCCGCTCAATAATAACTTCTTGTTTGAGAAGGAACTGTTGTGCAAAATCAATATCTCATATGCGATCGCACACCTTAATATTTGCAAACATATACTCTTCTAAAATTAACTGATATCTTATGATCTTAAAAAAAGAGAACAAGTTGCTTTTACAATTATATGGTTATTTTATTATCATACATTATTATAATACCATACATTATTAATATTATAATTACCTAACTATACATAGAGGAGTAATATCGCACACCCCTATTGTTATGCTGATTACAGACAGAGACAGAGAGAGAGAAATCTCGGAAAGCTGATTTTGACAGCTTTTGCATGTTTGTAATTTGCTACTAAAACATCTGGCAATGCATTTTAAAATCTTTTATTTTATAAATTCAACTATGCCATACTAATCATCTCCCTCAGAGTGAAATAAGGGCACAATGGAGGTGGAATCTTGATCTAACATGGGCAGATACTGTAACTGTGAGCAACATAGAAGATGGTGAAGTGAAGGGACTCACCAGAGCGGCCGCAGTCTGAACAGGAAACCAGCTCCTCGGCCTGGCCTGTCTTCCTGTTAGAGCCTGAGTCTCCCAGACAGAAGTCACAGTAGTCATTAGGGATGATCGAACCATCAGGCGCTTTCTGTGCTGTAAAAATAGGGCAAATTAAAGGATTAGGGTCATAGAACAACAACAGAGGTGAACAAAAGAACAAATTGTAAATGCTATTACACTTCCCAGGTAGTCTAAGTAAGGAGAGCATCCTTACCACGGACACTTAAGATGGTATTTGATGTATGATTCTATAGTGGTTAAACATGAAATATATTTTGTTTTAGCCATATCTAATGACAATATTTGGTCTCAATCCTCTAAAAAAATATGATAGCACAGTGAAAGTAGTGACGAGAAATAAAGTCGGAGAAAGAGTGGTGGATGAGATTGGGAAAGATCTATGATTTGGGAATGCACCACATCAAGGTTATTATAGTTCACAAAAACGAAAAAAAAACTAAAACTAAAATTTAAAATAATTTTCGTAAACTGAAATAAAAAATAAAGGTTTTTTTTTTTTTTTTAAACTGGAACTACCTGAATCTGTATTGTGTACATACAAAACTAACTGAAAGAACGTATTTAAAACTATAGCAAAAACATTTTTTGTTTTCGTCTTTGTAAATGTATTTAACACAGCATTAAACAGCATTAAATACAGAGACCTAAAATTATAACTTCAACACATTTGTACTCAATAATGGGATTTATTTCTGTATTAGTGATTGCAATCGTGAACGAATCGTTCATTTTAACTGGATCTTCAAAGTGAACCAGTTGAACTAGTTCACCAAATCAAACTGAATCATTTGAAACGATTTGCGTCTCCAATAAACACCCTTATCCAAAAATGACTAACTTTTTAACATGCCTTATACCCCCCTCTGACTGGAAATAAACCAATATATACTGAGTTATTAAGTTATTAGAACAGTACAATGAGATCAGATTTGAGAAGCAGTGAATCGATAATACTGTGCATGCTTGATTGAGCAGATGGTGAACCGAACCTAAACAATACATGGCAGCCTGCTGTGACTGAACTAAACTTGAACAACTGAAGTGGGTAAACCGAGGGCTTAAATGAGAGGATCTGGCGAAACGTAAATTTATGTCACAATGTCAAAATAGAATTTAAATGAGTGAATCATGCTTCAGTTGGGTTGCAAAACTTCATTGTTAGAAACTTTTCAGATCATGATGATGTTTTAACTGACTGCAATTATGATTGCTGACTACATATTTTTGATATGTTAAGTCCTGACATAGGAGCTTTGTCAAAAAAGATCCTGTTTGCGTTAAAGATCTGAAATTCCCATCACTACTGTGTATCTAACCTCAGAAGCAGCCTTAACACATATTTTATTTAAGGCAGCTATCTTGTGGGCTATTAAATTTGAATTTGTGGACGAGTAGATGTTAGTGGTAGATGATAGTGTTCATGTGTCCTAATACATGCTTCAAAAAATGTATCTTAGGTTGAGTTTCGATTATACAATATTAATTCTGATGATTTTGAATCTTGCACCTAACAAATATCTTTCTTGAAAAAAAAACTAAAACTAATACTGAAACTACTAAAAACTACACGACACTAAAACTATGCCATTTCGAAATAAAAACTAATAAAAACTAGTAATTAAAACTAACTGAATTTGTAAACAAAAAGTCAAAACGAAATAAAAACTAAAACCAACGAAAAAACCCAAAACTATTATAACCTTGCAGCACATGTCGCACACCACTAGGCTTAGTAGGCATAATTTGCATTTTCAGATTTCACAATATAAAACAATTTTCTTACAGTTTAAACAACAAAATGACTTACGTTTATGATTCTCATGATGGACAGGAGGAGATTGAGGGATTTCGGTTTCCCGTTCTTCCTCACCTTCCTCTTCAGCAAGGTGAGTATGGGCGTAATGGTAGCTTAGTCCAGGACGGTTTTTGT
The DNA here is from genome assembly GCF_052040795.2 of Danio rerio. NCBI lineage: Eukaryota > Metazoa > Chordata > Actinopteri > Cypriniformes > Danionidae > Danio > Danio rerio. The sequence goes on along the minus strand of NC_141040.1, from coordinate 32,439,740 downwards.
AACGCTTGCCACAAACTAAGACAAAGAAAATTGGTTACAGAGAGATTCATTTTACAGGCAAAAAAATACTCCAGTAATGCTAAGTTATGCTAATACTCAAGCTGGGATGCTAATACACATCTAAGAAATTCACAAAGCAGCTAGCTGTGGAGTCAAAGCGCTATCACAAAATCTACACTGCATGTTCTCAGCTAGAGAGAGAGAGAGAGACATGCGGGGTGTAAGAAGAGCGTTGAAGGCACAGTATTAGCACTGCAACCCCACAGTCTTTCTCTATGAACACCTACATGTGCTGCTATAGCTGTCCTAGCAGGTGCTCTGCACTCACTGCACCTGTAATTTGCAGGAATTTAGGAAGCATAATTGGTGGTGTGATCTTCTTAGAGAAAAGCTATAGATATTACTTAATACGTAGTGACATGCACTAATATTGGCCCCCATGTTACACATAAGCAAAGATGACTGTGTATAAAATGTATTAATCATTTAACTTTTGATCATTTGCTGAAAATACTACCAAAATTGAGAACAAATAAATGCAAACGTGGCACCATTTTATATAAAACTTTTTTTTGTTAAATATATAGAATTCTGGGCCAATAACTATTTGTATTCGCAACAGGTTGCACATTTGGTAATGGTAATGAAAAAGCGGCTTTAATTGTGGAAATTGTGGAAATTTATATCAGCAAAATATTTATTTTTACGTTTATTTGCTTTGATGTTGTCAATTTTTTAGTACACCTGGAGTTGGTTGCACCAGCAGTGTGTAAGTTAAAACGTAGCCTAGTTGTGAATTAAAGGGACTAAGCTACAACTTACACATTACTAAATATTTTTGTGTTGCACCACCAAACTTAGTTTAAACGTAACGATACGTTCCAACTAAATATTTATGACAGCCTCCCTCCATGTATAATGGTAGAAAAGAGATGACAGCGAGATTAGTTTACATTGTGGAGCTCTCGATCATAATAAAGAATGATCTCCCTCCACTCAAAGCCTTATTTTCCTCCCAAATCTCAGAGGAGTTCTTTCTCCCAAAGGAGTTATTTGTGTTAACTGTATATATCAATTAAAACGAGAATTTCAAGTTTAACGTTTTGATAACTTCATGTGTATTCGTGAGCATTCACAGCTTGTGATGCAGGTGTGTGGGTCATCTGTTATAGTGACTGTCTGTAATGTAATGTACTATAAAATGTAATTTATTATTTAATTTTCATAGGAAAGTTATATATTGATGCGTTAGTTGCAGAATTTTAAAGCAGTTTAAAGATTTAAATGCTTCTTAATGGATTTTACGTCATTCAACGCGACTACGCATGACTTTACGGAGAGCTTATGACCAACTAACTACGGTTCACTTTAAGAACATGTGGTGCAACCGAAGTGAGCACAAATTTAGTTACAAACTAGCTAGTAGTTAAGCCCCTAGTGTGTACTTTACGTTCCAGTTTAAAAAAAAAGAACTTGCGAACAGCTGGTGCAACCCTACCCTTTGAAGGGTTCTTGAAAAAGAATCAATCATGGCGTCCATATTGCAGTCTCATTCCAAACCAAAGTGCTCAAAACTGGCCAGTTTGCAGGGCCCTTCGAAATGAAGGATTTCAAAGAGTACAAGTAATTGACACTACTGGCTCCCATGAACATTTGCACAAGGAAGTTGATTGATATTGTGGTCTATTAAGTAGGGATCACCTCTATCCAATCGGGTCTTCCATGAAAGATTTATGATTTGTGAGGTGAAAATCGGCGAGGCAGTGGCGCAGTAGGTAGTTCTGTCGCCTTACAGCAAGAAGGTCACTGGGTCGCTGGTTCGAACTTCAGCTCAGTTGGTGTTTCTGTGTGGAGTTTGCATGTTCTCCCTGCCTTCGCGTGGGTTTCCTCTGGGTGCTCCGGTTTCCCCCACAGTCCAAAGACATGTGGTACAGGTGAATTGGGTAGGCTAAATTGTCCGTAGTGTGATGTGAATGTGTGTGTGGATGTTTCCCAGTGATGGGTTGCGGCTGGAAGGGCATCCGCTGCGTAAAAACTTGCTGGATAAGTTGGTGGTTCTTTTCGCTGTGGCGACCCCGGATTAATAAAGGGACTAAGCCGACAAAAAAAAAAAATGAATGAATGAGGTGAAAATCATCCTGTGAGAAATCTAGAGCGAGTTACACAATGACGATTAGTAGCTCAAAATTCTTTGTTGTTCCATAGATCTGCGTCTCTTAAATGTGACAGTTTTGACTCGTGTTTGATAGAGTAATGTGTTTCTTAACATGATAAAATGAGTCATGTTAAAGTAACTTAGAGGAGAAGTATCTATTTTACATTTATGCAAATGCAAGTATTTATTTGTTAATTTAATATGTTATAAATAATTAAATTAAGAGACAATCATTTAACAATATGTTAAGGAGGTTAGTTGGGTCTTGGGGACAGATAGTCTATACAATTACAATCCAACATTACCTTCATTGCCACAAATTGTTTGGAAGGGTTTCAAGAAAAGACTATTATTTTTATTCACAGCCTTCTTCGCTCATATTTACCAAGGGTGCCAATATCACCGTTAGGCACCGCATATTGAACAACAGCTTTATTAAATGTGGTCAGAATCTGTCACTGATACTGTATGTCTTGGGTGTTTTTACAGTATATCTAGCTTTTAATGTGGTTAAGTGCTATCTTACTGTGGTCTGATTACTGACAACACATTAATGTCAGTGGCATATTAGATTACAGACATGAGCTATATCACATAACTGTATCACAGTGTTGATGTGTTTCATGGATACTGAATACAAATGGTTTGCTGTTATAGGTTGTCATATTATGTAAAGCTCATTTCCTTCTCTCTACAGGAGGACGCAGTAAACATGTCAAGCATCTGTGGGTTGCAGACTGCAATACCAGCAAGGTAAGCACAATATTTTCACAGTCATAAATTCTCCCTCTACAATCTATAAAAAAGGATGAACAAACCATACAGAAGGACAGCATATGTACAGCTTAGGAGACCAGTTGAAAATGCCCAGTTTCTCTGGATTTATGGTTGTGTGTTTGAATTAAATGACATTTTTTGTTTGTTTGTTTTCCACCTTTCTTCCAAATGAAATGTTTTTGAAACATTCCATGTTTTTGAGCATGTTTGTTCATTTTTACATTCATTGTTAGATACAACACAATTCCAATGTCTTAGCATTAGAAGAGTTAAGAAATCAGTATTTAATGGACTAACCCTGAAAAATTATCAATTTGGAAGAAATAATATCAGAAATAAAACTATTTTAACATTATACACTGCAAAAAAAGGCTTTTCTTACTTTTTCCCTAATTTTTAGACCAAATATGTATAAAATTCTTACAATTTTCCTATTTTTTATAGTCCAAATGATTAAAAATCCTTAAATCAAGAACCATTTTCTATACAAGTAAAAATATATATACAGTTCAAGTCATTCATTTAAATTTTTGTTTAACAGAAAGCTTTTTTTTCAACACATTTCAAAACATAATAGTTTTAATAACTTATTTCTAATAACTGATTTATTTTATCTTTGCTATGATGACATTAAATAATGTTTTACTACATATTTTTCAAGACACTTCTATACAGCTTAAAGTGACATTTAAGGCTTAACTAGGTTAATTAGGTTATCTTGTCAGGGGTGCGTTTCCCAAAACCATCGTTAGCCAACTAAGGTCGCAAGTTCTGTCGTTACAAACATAGTTTGTTAATTTGATGTTTCCCAAATCCATCATTCAATTGAACATTTGCAAACTGAGTCGCAAACTTGTGCACTTAGAACTACATGTTTGGAGCTGTAGTTCGAAACATAGTTCCAGGCTGTGTTCTATTCAAACTTATCTCTCCTATGCCCTTTTCATTTAGAACATTCTAACATTTAAACTTGGAATGATTAAAACTAAAAAAGCCTTAAAGTCATCTCTCTTAGGTGTAGTTTGCTTTCAATGTATTTTTACAGTTCAGTTTTAGCGATCTTCATGTTTACAGTTGTGCTCCCTTCGCAGTGCACTTTGAAAGCATTAATGTCATTTTGAACATAGCCTCATGACGAAAGCTATATAGGTAACCTATTATTTAAAAGCCGAATTTATGTTTCGTCTCCAAAGCTTGTGAAAACAAATATATAAAGCATACGTTAATGATTTTAATTTATAGTAGGTTATTTATTAAGTATCTGTACTGTATGATATGGGCCTGAAGAACTACAGAACATTTCTGCAGTGGTTTGCATGTGTCAAATTGTAAAAGTAGACTTTTCAAAAAAATAAAATAAATAAATAATTGAACAATATCCTACTTGATAATAATAATTAAAATAATAATAATCGTCATCATCATCATTATCATTAATATTTTTGCAAAAACAATATTAGATTTTATTTTAAATGCATGTTTGTGTAAAACAATATCATTTGCACAAAGAAATTATTTGGTTCTTCTCTAAAGAAATAGTTACTCAACCCTGTTTAGAGCATCGTTATGAGCGTTTTACGTTTTAACTAACATGATTTAAAGGAAAAATATATAAAAGGAAAAACCCACATAATTAGGATATATTCTGAATATAAAAAAATAATTTTTATTTGTCTAGAAAATGCTTGTTTTTAAATATTTAAAAAATTAAGCTAAAGCTAAAAACCTTTTTGCAGTGTACTCAAACCCATTGCTTAATAAATCCAGTTCATTCAGAGAAAATATTTATTTTAAAGCAGTCTCCAAATTTTTTCCATAGCTGTACATTATTTGACAAAGGTTACTAAGAAAAACTACTTATTAACTAAAGTACTTTGACTTTTAACAACAACAATTAGTAACTAAACTGTTTGAGAGTTTAGTAACTAATATTATCAATATTTGTTCATGCTTTAAGTCAAAGATTGGACAGGGCAACTAAATAATAATGCAAACTAATAGTACCTTACTCTGCCCAATCAATCCATTTGGAAAAATCAAATCCCAATAAATAAAGCAAAGTCCCTTTTCACAATTAATTTTAAGGTAAAATGCTGTTTCCTTGTTGTCTTTATTCTTTTTATTGACGCATGATACTTAAAGGAGCACTAAGTATCCAATAATAGGGAGCTTAATTGTATTGAATGTGCACTTGTAGTGTACTTCAAATCTTACAGTAACAGTTTATTGGATTTGCAGATAATATAATATTAATGAAATAAAAGGCCACTAAATGTACTTAAAGAGACCTCGCATGAATGTTTCTTAAGTGCATTTTGGAATCATCTCAAATCAAAAGTACAATTTAAACCACTGTGTTTGTCGTGCCTTAAAGAAGTGAAGAATGCTTATTCTGATGTGTGAAATAACAGACTGAAGTTGTGGATGTTCTTTTTGTATATAATTTTGTCTGTGTTAATGCAAACAGCATGAATTCATTTTAAAAGTATTTTATTTTTATTAGAAAGTTTATGTATAGCCTTCATTTTTGTTTCTATTTTAAAACATTTTGTATTCATTTCACTAGGTACAAAAACAGCTTACACAATTTAAGACAAGAAATATTTAATTCCAGTGCCATTTCAGCATTCTTTGTTTACAGTATATTCCTCTAGAATCTATCATTTCCTTGGCAAGCCATGAAAGTAATAATACATTTAAAAAAAAGTAATATTATATTATTCTCATCTGATAGTGCACAAAAATTAAAGAATCAAAATCAGTGTAGTTTTTAATAGTTAATGCATATTTTTTATGTTTTTCATGTTTTTGAATGTTTTTTCTCTTTTTTTTTTTTGTTGTTATTGCATACGGGTTAAGCACATAAAATAATTTCATGAATGCAAATAACATTCAATTAAGTGTCCAAAAACACAGCATTTGCAAACACAAACACAGTTTGCAGTAAAGTTTTTTTGTTTCTAATACAAGCACTTTTTGCAAGGTGATTTTTATTGTAAAATAAAGGTATGTAATAGTAACCCATCGGTCCTACTGCACCCAACCCTGTGCTGGGATTGAACTGGCGATTCTATGTATGGGAGTCGGTTGCTCTAACAAGGAGGCTAAAGACCATGGCCTCAAGCATCTGTCGCTAGAGTACCTATTGAGGTCAGAGGAGTGAGGTTTCCCTGCATAGCACTTCATTAGCTGGCCTCTGTTCATGGCACGTGCTGATAAATCGCGATATTTGCTTTAGCGGTGATTCCGACTGAGCCGGACAACAGTTTGATGAACTGTTGTCCGTTGTCGGCAGGAGGATTTTCCCCCAGAACACCAACAACAGACACGACCCCATAATTATGCCCCTACTAGAGAAAGCTCCTGATTGGTTAACGCAGCACGAATGTCTGCTGAAGTTCAAATTTCCCAATTCGAGCTAAATCCGCACTAAGAGCGTCAATCGCAAAAAACTCTCTACTCGCGCAAATCGCACCATTCCGTCTTTGCATTGACTTAACATGTAAATCACTCGTGCTTGATGCTTTATTCGCGTCTGGTGTGAACGCAGCATTACACTCATCCCCTAAACCTCACTTCCATCCCAGACGAGCCCCCACGTGTAACCCACCAGGATGAGCTGGGAGCAAACTGGCGATTCTATAAATGGGAGTTGGTTGCTCTAAGAAGAGGACTAAAGACCATGGCCTCGAGCCATTGTCGTCAGAGCACCTTTTGAGGTCAGAGGAGTGCATAGCACTTCACTAGCAGCTAGTGAACTAGTATGTAGATGTAGTATATAAAATCTTAAAGCTTATACTGTATATATTTGTTTTTTTTTCTCTACAAGGTTGCATATCGGTGTTTTATAAATGCTATTTATTTCTTCATGGATAAAACTGACTTAAATACTTAGTGCACCTTTAACCTGCTAATATGTATTTCATGTAACAGACCTGGCTTTTGTAGGAACTGTGCTACTTCTAGTGTATATTTAATGTAAAAAGAGACTGGGCTGAATCATAAAGCTGAACACAGGAATCATTAAGGCAGATCATAGGAAAGGGAAGCAACTACATGCATTTGGTTTCAGCAAACTGCACGTCCAGAGTCAATCATTTTAGCAACGCAGCAGATTTTCACCTAAAACAGGGCCTGCAATCTAAATGCGTCAATGAAAAGGCTACGTGCTCAAGCTTTGCTTTTTTAGCATTGTTTTTTGTTAGCCATGCGTGAAAGCTTTTAGACAAGCAGTGTGAGATATCAACAGCAGCTACTGAGACAGGGGAAATTAAAGTCTGAACTAGCTGAGTAATGTTAATAAAGCCTTCCCGACACAAGCATTTAACTGATTAGCCTTGTCATTAGCATAGCCCACATGTCCGAGCAAGAGGAAGATGGCAACAAGGCTGAATACCTGAGTCAGCGGTTTTTGAGTTATGCTTTTGTTTGTATCTGTCTGAAACAGAGGAGACACAAAGCAAAAGAGGAGACAGAAAAAAAAAAAAAAAAGAAGTAAGTTACATTCAGAGAGGCTTCTGCAAACCCAAAGTGGCTCTAGTATCTCCTCGGGTAGACACATGCTCTTGATATTAAAACAGACCACCATGCCAAGATGGGAAACAACAGGCAGGTACCATATGACAACATGAAAGAAGTTTTTTTTGAGGAACACAAAACAAGACAGCCAAATAGCAGTAAAGTCAAAACAGTTCAAATCCCATTATGAATAAAGAGACATTAATCATAAATTAGACAATATTTGTCAAAGCCTATATATTAGATATTTCTGCCAGTTTATATTATTAATCAGAGGGGTCCAAAATTATGAGAGCACAATAGTTTAAGTACTGTTTTTTATATATAATATAAAAAGAATAGTGCTGTTTAATAAATAATCATGACTACTTGAATACAAAACAAAAGTTTCAGAGCATTATAATTAAATAGTAATATAATTATATATATATATATATATATATATATATATATATATATATATATATATATATGTGTGTGTGTATGTGTGTATGTGTGTGTGCGTGTGTGTGTGTGTGTGTGTGTGTGTGTGTGTGTGTGTGTTGTATTATGTATTATGTTTTTAAATATGTAATATAATGTGTATTTATATAGCACATTTACTGTCTATGGCCATACACCCAAAGTGCTTCACAATAATGGGGGCGGTCTCTCCACACCACCACCAGTGTGAAGCATCCACTATGATGATGCGACAGCAGCCACAGGACAACCGCCAGTGGGCTCATCACACACGAGGCAATTCGGTGGATAGGGGTGATTGAAAGGCCCTGGTCAGTAAGGGCCAATGGTGGGAATTTTGGAAAGGACACCAGAGTTACACCCCTACACTGCAAAAAAAAAAAAAAAAATGCTTTTCTTACTTAGATGTTTTGTCTTCTTTCTAGTCCAAATATCTAAAAAATTCTTAAATCAAGAAACATTTTTTGGGCAAGCAAAACTCATCGTCTTGTTTTCAGAAATAATATTCCAAAATTGAGTTTTTCCTTAAAACAAGCAAAATGATCTTCCAATGGGGTAAGCAAAATAATCCTGTTTTTCCCTTTGACGTAAGATCATTTTGCTAACTCCATTGGCAGATTATGTTGCTTGTTTTAGGGAAAAACTCACTTAATTTTGGCATATATTTTCTGAACACAAGACAATATGATTTGCTTATATAGAAAATTCTTTTTGATTTAAGAATTTTTAGATATTTGGACTTGAAACAAGAGAAAAAATCTAAGTAATATTTTTTGCAGTGTACTCTTTACGAGCAGTGCCATGAGATTTTTAATGACCACAAAGAGTCAGGACCTCAGTTTAACGTCTCATCCAAAAGACGCCACCCACTGACAGTATAGTGTCCCTTTCACTTTACTGGGGCATTATGACCCACACAGCCTGCAAGTTGAGCACCCCTGCTTGCTTTACTAACAGCACATCCAACAGCAACCTAGTTTTCCTATGCAGTCTTCCATCCAGGTACTGACAAGGCTCATCCTGTTTAGCTTCAGTGAGTTACCAGTCTTGGACTGCAGGGTCATATGGCTGTCAAAATAATAAATATATGTACTATTTCTATATAAATGCCCACACAAAAATATACTTTAAGAATATTCACACACACACATATATATCTCTGTGTGTGGTTATTCATTATTAATTGTTAAACAGCACTAATAATAATAATAATAATACCTAAATGTTTTTCACATGTTTTTATTCACCAGAATAAACAGCAAAAGCAAGTCCAAAGCACTCAAAATATGTGGGGAAAAATATGAAAAAGCCTTTAATAACATGGCTATTCCTTAAAACTGCCCCTATGCATTTCGGAAAACACTTTAGACCTTCATCAGGCTAAAGTTCATTGAGTTATATTTGTAAAAAACTGTATTTTTTTGCTGTTTATTAAGATGAATCCCCACAAAGAGCACTGATACATTAACTAGGCTACCCCTGAGCACTTTTTGATTGATGTTGGTTTTTTAATTATGTTTTAAAATTCAAATACTCTTGGTTTAAAGGGATAGTTCACCCAAACATAAACATTTACTCCTTTATACGTCTAAGTATTTTTCTTCCTGCTGAACACAAAAGTTGTTATTTAGTCAAAAGTAAATAATACTTCTGAAGTCATTAGCTTCCATTAATCTTCTTCAAAATATTTTCTTTTGTGTTCAACAGAAAAACAAATGTATAACTTGTTTGTTCAAACTATTCTTTTGAATCAGGTTTTAAATACAAGATGTTCTAAGTCAGGGTTTCCCAACCATGTTCCTAGAGAAGCACCAGCTCTGCACATATTCCATGGCTGTTTCTCAATTCCAAGAATGCAGAGAACGTTCTTGTAAAGACCAGTCTTGCCAGGTCATCTCAGAAGAACGAACTCATGAGACCAAGAGGATAGAGAAATGAGATGCTGCGTTCCTGATGGTCACATGACCTTCACATGTTTTTAACGGAATTATTGAATTTAACATACAGCTTTCATACAACGATTTACTGTTTTTTTTTCTTTTCAATGTATATAACATGCACAAAACCCTTACAAATATACTTTGCACAATACAAATAAAACATATTTAAACACCCTTAATGTGTTTTTGCCTTTATTAAGATTTTTTTAATGTTAATGTTTACTTTCACTGTATCATTTAGAGAAACTCTTGAGATAAATAAGTGTTATCTCTGAACTTTAATAATAAATCTACTGTATATAAAATGCTGCGCTTCCCACCTCCTTTATTCAGTCACAATGACTTGTGGGACTTCTCGAGTGAGTTTTGTGCTCAATTTTGCATCGGTGCATCCTCCATACTCCATACACATCCGGGAATATTCACATATCCTCCGTTCTTGCTGTCTTGAGGTTTGGAACTGAACTTTGGCAGTTGCTGATGTTGTTACACAAGAACACAAGGACGCTGAAGAACGCATATTGAGAAACAGCCCATGTCTCCTTAAACAAACACACCTGATTCAGATCATCATCTCATTAGCAGAGACTAAACGACATGTAATAGGTATGACAGACAAAGGAGACATCCAAAACATACAGTGTTGGTGGTCCTCCAGGAACGTGGTTGAGAAACACTGTTCTAAGTGGCCTTAAATGCATAATACTGATTAATTCAAACATACACAAGTTAAATGTATTTTTCAGGTCACTCTGGCTTTAAGGCACAAGGTTGGCATATTAAAGTGATGACTTGGACACTCACTGTCACACACGTAGGGTTTATCCTGATCGTCGTTGGCCACTGCTTCTGTTCGCCTGCGCCCAGAGCCTCGACCCTGATCACAAATTACAGGACAATCGCTTTTATACATGACATGGAATCAATATTTACATGATCTCTCAACACTTTATCTTCTCTCCGTCTCTTCAAATACCATATCTCGGACGGATCATCATAGGTATTTCTCTTTCATGATTTATTTCTCTCTCAGGTGTCAGTCGGCCTTGTCTCAGTCTAGATCTGTCTCTTTTTCTTGCTCTTGCTTCCCTTTTTTCCATCACAGCATCTGCAGACTTTGATGAGTCATGCTCATCACTCACCCTGCCTTTGTTTCGATGCTTCCTCTTTGGTGTGTCCACTTCAAAATCCTCATCATCATGAAAACCGTCCCCATTTTCGTCTGCTTCCAACACCCGCTGCAGAGAAACGAGTTTGGATAAGCAATTAGATGACAAAGATCAATAGACTGCACAAGAGAAGACAATAGTCCACATTTCCAGAGAGAGAGAGAAAGAGAGAGAGAGTTATTGCTGTATGGATAAGGTCAATGTTTTGCTCTCATAGCAGAGCAAAAACATAGCAGAACTTAAGAGATAGTTAGCTTTGGTTCTCCATTCTGACTTTAAGCAGGCTACATCATTATGCCAGTAGGTGGTGAAGAGTATCATTATGAGTGAGTCACTAGCTGGGTTTCCAACATCCTATGTAATGTGCATTTTGAAGTATCGCATGAAAAATATAAAATTTTAAATAAACATCCCTTAATTCAGTTTGCACAAAAAAATAAATAAATAAATCGGACGTATCATAAATTACACCAAAGAGCTTAGAATCACCAAGAGGCGACACTCAATAGAACGTTCCATAGCAACAGCAGCTGTCGTTTGGATCTTATTGCTGTCGCGATGACAAGCAGCTTTGTTTTTTATTTATTAATTTATTTAAAAAGCACAAAAAAGACAACAATACAACACTTACTATCACAATCATCTGCACTTTTAATTTGTAGTTTGTAGTTTATTTTACAGACTTGTAATATGCTGTCGTTCTATTGGAGTTTTCATTCCAAAATGGCGACCGCGCCATCTATTGGCTGTTTCCCAAAACGCACTCGAGTGTCGCCTCTTGGTGATTCTAAGCTCTTTGATTACACTTAGTGACTAATCTCCATTATGCTTGCTCTGTTTACTTTTGGTTACTGGGTTACCAATACTACAGTCAGTCGCTCTAAAAACAACATGGAAATGCACCTAATTCGCATTTGGGATTAGGCAACCCCTTTTACACAGTAATAGCGGTAAATATCCAGAAAATTTCCGGAATGACTTTACTGGTAAGTTAAAAAAAAGCGCTGTTCACACAGGCAGGGACATTCCAGAATTTTTCCAGAAAAAAAACGTCACACATCCATTCCTAAATACTTGTAAATTCGGACATCATTAACTGAGCTCTAAACAGCCTTGCTTGTATTTGTAAAGATAGAAGAGGTCTAGAAGATAGAAAGATAGAAAATGTGCTCATTTAGCAAGGTGAGCGAATAATTCACTTTAATGAGTGAATTGCTGATACAGTATATACGTTTTACAGATTGTTCAAATGAACTGATTCATTCAGGAACAAAACACCAAAATGAGTAATTCTTTTAGTCAAAAATACCAATTGATTCCATAACAAAACCAACTAGCTGGTTATATTCGTGATGAATTATTGATTCAGTCGACTTATTAAAAACATATTGTTTAAAGATGATAATTTAATCAGAGACACAACCTACACATATTGGTCTGAAACAAAACAGTGTTTTGTTTATGTGGAAGGCAAAAGAACAGACAAAACTGGGCCTAACCCTTTTTTGGAAGAACAACATGTGGGAAATTCATTGATATTGGTTACAATAATAATTTTTTTTTTCAAAGTCATAAAAGTTTTAAAATCTTGTAATAACATCCCAGAAGTACTCCTGGTTTTTCCCAATGAGTAATTCAATGAGTACCATATAAAGGGTTAAAATGTAACCTAATATTAATTTGTTAATTAAACTTTTTTACGAAGACAAGGTGACACTTGATATTAATGATATTTGGGAACTATTACTAGTGTGCTAATGAGTAGATACATATCAGTGAAGTGCACAACGTAGAAGACATCCTGCAGTTTGTTTTCTGTGGAGTCTAGTGGTCTTGCCCTCATACTGCGGTATTGTTTGCCAGAAGGTAGGAAAGAAAACAGCTTGCGGCTGGGGTGGATGGGGTCTCGGATGATGGATTGAGTCTTATAACGACAGTGAATGGTGGATATCACTGATTGATGATAGACCGCATCTTATAATGCTCTGTGCCATCGCCTCAAACTTCTCTAAAGCATATCTGTCTGTAAAATACAGTAGAGCAGCTAGCGAAGAAGCTTTCTATGGTGATAAAACTTGATTACACTGATTACAGAATTTTTTTTCACAAAACAGCAAAATCAGTCATCAATCCTTATTAGTTTGTCATTACCAATGTCTTTTAGCAGTAATTAACCTGTTATTTAGTTATTTGCCAGTTATCAATATATTAAAAACAAAATATTTTATACCTATTACTATACCTGTTATTATTCACTAAATATTACATATACATTTTCATCTTCTGGAGAGTTTTATTTGATTTTACCTATTTATTTAGAACAGAAAAATCATAAACAAAACACTTCTTTAAACAAAATACGGAGCGGGATGAAGCACAAGCTTATTATTTTCCCCAACCCATTAATACACACATCATTTGTTTATTACTTTAACTTATTTCTTTTTTTACTTATCTCTTCTTTTTACATGAGACATATAAGCTTTACATAAAACAAATTTTATCATTTTGGCATCTTTGACATATTTCAATGTTTGATTCCATTTGTACATTTACGTTTTATAACATAGACCCCAAAAATACATAATATTGCAAACGGCTATTGACATTTTATCATACCTTTCTCAGTTTATTCTTTTTCAAATACCTCTATTCATCATTATATTATTTTAATAATGTATATTTATTAGGGATGTAACGGTATTGTAAATACCGTCATACCGCAATATTAATTTTTTTCGATATTACCGAAGTCGCATGACTCTGTAAAACTATAGGTCTTCTGAGAAAATTTGCTCAGGCGAATGAAGCGAACGGGAGGTAGCGAAAACTACTATTCCCATCAGCCCATGCTTGACCATCATCCCTTGCGGTCTGTTGTCGCTACAGATCCAGTAATGCGGAAATGGAGTGTGCTGCTAGAAGCGGGGATGAAAAGAGCTGGAAAACTCTAAGGCCCCGTTTACACTAATGCGTTTTAGTTTGAAAACGCATAAGTTTTGCTACGGTTACGCCAACCGTCCACACTACATTGGAGTTCTCAAGCGCCGAAAACGGAGCGTTTCGAAAACGCTGGAGAGGCCGTTTTCATTCTGAAACGCTGCTGCTCCGTCTCAGTGTGGATGATGGAAAACGGAGACATCTGAAAACGGAGGCGAGGCTGCAGACGTTTGCCTCTCTGATTGGGGCTTTTCCTGAATATTAAGTAGCCTAACACGCACAGTTCAGTCCTGCATTCTCTCCGTGTAAGTTCAGACTTCGCAAGTTTGATCAAGGCTGCAGTCTCTTCTTCTCAGTTTGATATGGAAAACAGACTATACCGAGGACACGGGTAAATCTTCAAAGGGAACAGTGTACTTTATAACTTCATTCACATCATCCTGGCTACGTTGTTTCACTTTCTCAACAATAAAATGTAAACATGATTTAAGGAACTGCCTATTTTCATTTTAATATTAGCAACTTAGACAGCAGACATGTTGAGGCGTCGTGCTGCATAAGATGAGCGTCATCTTCACTGTGTGGATATTTATAACAAAACGGAGCCGATAACAACTGCCTCCTTTCAATTTCAGTGAAAATACGAAACACAGCCTCTCTTTTGCTGAGTATCAGTTTTAAGAATCGATAATGGCCATTTTAAAAGTATAACATACAATAAGTTTATACATTATAGGAAATAAAGGGAAGCGATCAGTCAATATACAGAATGTACGTGGTTACATTAATCATTAACTTATCTTTGCGCTCTGCCAAAACACGTTACCTGAGAACAAGTAATAGATTCCAATGACCAAAGTCAGGGAATATGTCGTTAGATAAAGACAACAAGATAAATGAAATATCCCGTTTAATAAATATAGTGAGATTAGATCCAGCGGGAGATGCTTGATGAGAAGTCCGACTAGCAGAGCTCTCATCTGTGTAGATGGGCTGAGTGTGATTAAATGTTGAATGTCATGAGTTTTCAACAATACTAAATTGAAACTTTATTTTTTTACATGGTTTAATAATTTTTTGTTATTAAAATTGAAATTCCTGTTTCAAAGCTTACAGATAGATGGCTAATTTGTATGTCATTGACACTTTTGGCACTTTTTTGGAGTATTTTCATAAGTTTTGTTTTTTCCTGTAAATGATTCAATAAATACCGTACCGTGAAATTCTGATACCGTTACATCCCTAATATTTATACAACTTTTTAAATTGATTAATATACGGACATTGTTTGAAAATCTGTTCCAGACTGTTCCATAATTTCACACCACATACAGACATATACAATTTTCAACCTCCTAAGATTTTGTTCTTCTCTCAGAATATATCCCCCTTGTCTTTCTTCAAAAAACAGTTTTATGCATTTCGAAAGTAATTTATTCCTAGATTGAAACATAAATTGTGCTATTTTAAATTTAACCAAGGCATTGAACTTAAATCTTCAATAAAAAAAAATTAAAACAAATATATATATATATATAAAGTGAGGAGTAAATAAAACTTATTTACTCCTCAAATACTATATATATATATATATATATATATATATATATATATATATATATATATATATATATATATATATAGTATTTGAGGAGTAAATAAGTTTTGTAAATAAGGATTTGTTTTGTAAATTTGTTTTGTAAATAAGGATCGTAAATTAGATCCTACAAATTTCAACACAGTAACTCATATACAGTATGGCAATATAGGTTTATGTAATACATACAATGAATTATTGCCCAGGATAATCTTGCTTCATACACTATTGCTATAGCTTTTACCAATTTTGATTCCACCTTATTTATTTGCTGTTTCCAACTAATGTTATGATGCAATACAACACCAATAGAATACTCTTTTTATAACTTCATTATTAATTTTTAAATCTATATAATGATTCATTTTTATTTTCCCACATCACAAAGCCTTTGTTTTAATTTAATGACAACGTAATGTTTATGTCAAACCACAATTTCAATTAATAAATTTCTGTTTTAATTAACTCCACAAGTTTTGGTAAATCATCCTCAGAACAAAAGATACTTGTATCCTCCGCAAAAAAAGCTTACTTAACTCTGATATCTTACACATATCATTAATGTAAATTAATAAACAATAAACAATATTGGACCTCAAACTGATTTTCGTAGTATGCCACAATTTACATTTAGATATGAAGATTTATGGTTGCAAATTTCAACTAACTGTTGCCTATTTTTTCAAATAACTGCTTATCCAATCCAAGGCTACTCCTCAAATTCCATACCTTTCTAAGTTATTTACTAATTTATTATGATTTATTGTATCAAATGCCTTCTTAAGATAAAAAAAATCCAACTACCTTCTCCTTTTTGTCTCTCTTAGTATTAATTTCCTCAATAAGTTAATGCTAGAGATGTTAATCAATTTTTCCTGAAACCATATTGCTCATCAGCTAAAATGGTATGCGCTTCTATGAAATTATTAAGTCTGTTAACAAAGAGTTTTTCCAAAATTTGTGAAAACCGAGATAGTATAGAAACTAGCCTAATTTGTAATATAGTTTATCTCCAGATTTATAAAGTGGAATTATCTTAGAAATTTTCCTTTTATTTGGAAATTTACCAGATTGGAAAGATCTATGACAAATATAGGTTAATGGTTCTACAATGTCTTCAATCACTTTCTTAATTATATTATTATCAGTAAAATTGATATGAATTATATTCATTTTAGTTTAATTGGACATAATGATAAAATTGATAATTAATTTTATCATTTTAAATATAAAAGCTATTTATTTCCACTTATAATGTCCTTAATCTTTGAGAATAGAAAGTGGTGTTGTCTGTTTGCTAAACTTTTCAAAAGCGTAAATGAAAAAGCAATTTTGAATTAGCAAATTTGCTATGTCTGAATGAGTAAAGATGTGGTCTAAGAGAAGCAGCAATAAATCACTGATAGAAGTTTAAATATCTAGAGCTGAATGTAATCCAAGTCCTGTAATGCACAAAGTGTTTTGACAGGAACTGACATCAGTGTTTACAGACAGCTGTGGAATATAAAAGAACAGCAGTCTGACTGGAAGGCATGCAGACTATGGTGTATTACAAATCTCAATGTGCTACCTGAATTTCCAGAAGTGTCTCTTCCTCTTTAGCGTTATTGTTCCTCTTGTCCAAGATCCCGTCTCCTCGTAGCAGTGCTTCAAGGGCCGTGGCCTCTGTCTGCGGGGCTTCTCTCTTGGCCATCAGCTCAGCCTCTAAAGACAGACAGAGAAAGGAGGAAAATCAAAACCTCTGCTAATTTCAACCTGTCCTCCATGAACAGTTGGGTCCAAAATAGGGCTGCACAATATATCATAAAATTATCATTATCACATTATAATAGTATAAATGTACTGCAGATTTGTGTTTTTGTTATGCATACATTTATTTTATGCATTGGTTGTTTATCTCAATTTGACCGAGCAGATGTGGTTTTTACTATTTTTATCCCCACCATGCTATTGGCTGGAGTGGCTCAAAAGTGAAGCCAGTACCGAAAATAAACACTAATGGTGAAAATGACAACAGCCAGTGAGAGTCAGAAAATTTGCTAAGGTTTTCACTCATATATAGTGTTTTAAACACTAAATGTTTGCATTAAAATAAAATTAAATAAATAATTAATTTAAAAGTCAATGCCAATAGCCTGGTGGTACTGTGCGTCGACATACAGGTCGAACACAGAAGTGCTCACGGCAACCTCAGTTCAATTCCCAACTCAAGGTTATTTGCCAATCCTTCCCTTCTCTCTGCTCCCAATGGTCTCCTGTCTGAAATCTCCACTGTCCAATGTCATAATAAAGGTGAAAACCCCTAAAATATAATTATATATATTTTACTAAAGCATAGCTAATAAAAATAGCATTTTTTATCTAGTGATATGTTAATCTCGATATCACAATACCTAACAACAATATCGCATGTAACATATCTTTCCAGTATGGTGCACCTCTATTCCAAAACACTAAGAGCATTTCCTAAAATGCTTAAATTAGCGTTATTTTGTAGTATAATAAAATGCTATGCTTACAAAATACATGATTTGCATACAAAAAGTGAGGTAAAAAGAGAAAACTTAAAGGGCTAGATTTACAAACAGCTTGCTCCAGTGCAAACCGTTTAAGAAAAGTGCTGATACGGTTAAACCTGACCTTATTGCTTATGCATTTGTAGGAGTTTCCTGATCAGATAGAAATTGTATGGCAAGTAAGTATTTAAATAAGTATGCAAAACAATTAGCTAAAATTTGTGCTCCTCGAATTACGGGCATTATTTAACAGATAAAAAGCATGTCTTAAATGTAGTGCTTGAAATTATTGTTGCCAAGAAGAGGCACTGCAGAAGAACAGAGAGCATGTAGTGTATTTTTTCCACACTTATAAATTTATTTGAAATGCCAGAGGAACATCCGAACACACTGTTTGCCAAGCCATGGTATCTTTATTTGCCATAGAACAAAATTACCATCCATTCATATTCGTTATCGATTAACTTGCAGTAAGAGAAGCCTGGACACGTTTTGCTTATTTGCCACTATGCTAATTTGCGATGCA
This sequence comes from Danio rerio, assembly GCF_052040795.2. Classification (NCBI taxonomy): domain Eukaryota; kingdom Metazoa; phylum Chordata; class Actinopteri; order Cypriniformes; family Danionidae; genus Danio; species Danio rerio. The sequence goes on along the minus strand of NC_141040.1, from coordinate 32,421,140 downwards.
CTGATTGTGCATTGGTCGATATGTAAATGAGATGTTACATCTGTGTTCTTTAATTTGTCTGTAAATTATCTGCAAAAATTTCCAGGCCTATCTGCACTGTTTAGGAATTAGACTCATGTACAATGTTTAGTAAATCTGGACCATAATATACTTTGTAAAAAGGTAAATGAATTTCATATTTTGGATGTTTAAATAGAAAGTACAGTTGTGCCTGTTAAATTAAACCTCTGAAAGGACTTTTTTAAAGGCAAATTTACTCTGCATATATATATATGTGTGTATTTGCCAGAATCAGTTTAGGTAGCTCTCTCTTGGACGCAGCAGCCATCAATATGTTTGTACAGGATGGCTAGCTTTTCAAGCCTCATTAAAGGTGAAAAGCTCCAGGTGCTAAAGATGAAATATAGGATATGTGTGTATACTGTATATGAGGGGAAAGGCACAAGGCAAATAATCTTAGGATGTGTTCCATTTCACTCCCTAGTTTTTATGATGTAGAACGTTGTCTCATGCTATAGAGCACAAACAAGGACTTGCATCCATTAAACATTGGGTCACACATGACAGATCCACTCATGACACAACTGCAAGGTCAAGTTTACCAACACTAGAGTATGTGCATTATGAATCTACTTACTGGATTTACACAGCTGGTAAAAAAAAAAAAATGTACAGTGTCCTTATGAAATACAGACAATTTCAAGCAGAACAGATTATGTGCATATTTAATAATTACAGCTTGGCATAAAATATAATTGTTAGACATAAGCAGATATTCAATAGTTTAATATATTTTGATAATGAACATGCAGAATGTTTGTTTTTAAAACTTTAAGAGTGCTTTTTATACTCAAGAGTGTTGTATTGGCAGTGGTTGTTCATCACAGCACCAAACGTTTGAAAAATTAATAAGGGATTTATTTTCAAACCTACATTTTCACATGTTAATCTGGTTTGCGACATAGATTCTGAGACTATTTATAGGTCTGTTGTTCATTAACTACGTACAGTAAGGTTCCATTTTTTTAACATCAACAAATCTTTGCTGAATAAAACAAATGGCAAATATTTAAAGTATAGAGTAAAATACCCTTTTTTGTATGTTTGCAACAATGCCAAACAAGCACACGGAAAAGAATTTTAAAGACAAATCTTGAATCTTTACTTTTGCACTTGTCTTCTGATGACCTGAGAGATTTAGAAAAATTATTTCAGACAAACGAATATAAATACAGGGTATGTACACTCACTGGCCACTTTTTCAGGTATAACTGTCCAACTGCTCATAACGCAAATTTTTAATCAGCCAATCACATGGTACTTTAAACGTGGCGTGCTTGTTGGTGCCAGACGGGCTGGTCTGAGCATTTCAGAAACTGCTGATCCATTGGGATTTTTATGGACCACCACCTCTATGGTTTATAGACAATGGTCTGAAAAAAATATCCGATGAGTGGCAGTTCTGTGGGCAAAAATACCTTATTGATGCCAGAGGTCAGAGGAGAATGGCCATACTGGTTCCAGCTGATAGAAGGGCAACAGTAAGGCCCAATCCTAATTTTATTTTTTACAACCGAGGGTTAAGGGGAAGGGCTTAAAAATTTACCCCTAAGAATTGGGACAGCACTACAGCACCTGCACATGTCATCATATGTCCTCGCGATCTCTTGCTTCATATGAGATCAGATGATAGTGACTACTGTAGTGATTCCAGTTGTTTCATTTTTTTGGTATTTATCTTCAGGAAATCACTGAAGGCATATATCATGTCATCATAACGATCTAATGTGGCAATAAGATCATAACTGTACTGTGGATTTTCACAGTGGCCATATTAATAAATGTAAACACACCAAAAACAACATGAACATTATAGCAGACACTGTAAAAAGCTCATTCTCAGCCACTAGACTTTTCTGACAGGGTATTCCAGTGTTATCGAGTGTCAGAATGTTGTGGGACAGCTGTACAGGAGTTATTTTTAGGGATTATAGATTGCGAATAGATCACGAAATTTATCGGTTTTTATTTTAGCGTTTTTTTTTTTTAAAGCATGATGGTAAAACACGAGCGCGGTTATGAATATATTAAAACTTGTTTGTTTGTTATAAAAGATTCGTAATAATGACAAAAAATTCTAATTAGTGGATCTCCTTACTTCCGGGTGCAGCTGTGGCTAGTATATTCTGGGAAATTTTTCCTACCCCTTAGAAGGGGTGTATACCCCTTGCCCTTAGCCCTACGCCTTCAAGCTAAAGAGAATTGGGACACCACTACCCCTTCATGGGCTACAGCAGCAGAAGACCACACCATGTGCCACTCCTGTCAGCTAAGAACAGGAAACTGAGGCTACAATTCGCACAGGCCAAAACTGGACAGTAATAGATTAAGATAACGTTGCCTGGTCTGATGAGTCTTGATTTCTGCTGTAACATTCAGATGGTAGGGTCAGAATTTGGCGTCAACAATATGAAAGCATGGATCCATCCTGCCTTGTGTACACGGTTCAGGCTGGTTGTGCTGTAATAGTGTGGGGTGTAATAGTGAATTTTCTTGGCACACTTTGGGCCAATTAGCATCTTGTCAGAGCCTACGTAAGTATTGTTGATGACCATGTCCATCCCTTTATGACCACAGTGTACCCATCTTCTGATGGCTACTTCCAGCAGGACAACATGCCATGTCATAAAGCGTGAATCATCTCAGACTGGTTTCTTGGACATGACAATGAGTTCACTGTACTTAAATGGCATCCACAATCACCAGATCTCAATCCAAAAGAGCACCTTTGGAATAAGGTTGAACAGGAGATTCGTATCATGGATGTATAGCCTGCAGCATAAATCTGCAGCAACATCGTGATGCTATCATGTTAATATGGACCAAAATCTCTGAGGAATATTTTCAGTACCTTGTTGAATATATGCCATGAAGGGTTAAGGCAGTTCTGAAGGCAAAAAAAGGTCCAACTCTGTACTAGTAAGGTGTACCTTATAAAGTGGCCAGTGAGTGTATATATCTCCATCCTTTAGTTGTTGATGCAGTGCAGTCTGGGAATGTTTCAGTGAAACTGTTTTGAATCAATGTAGACAGTTTTAAAATGGCTGACTATAGAAAAAAAGTACACTTACTAGTGAACAAGGAAGTATACTGAAACACACCCTTCGATCCCTTCGATCCGTCACCACATTTGAATTCCTTTCAATAATATGCATCTTTGGAGTTGAAGTGCTCTTACCAGCAGTGTGGCCATATAATGTGTTTGCAGTTACATTTGTTTACTCATTTCTTTTAACCTCCCAAATGTGTTGTTACACGATTGAAAATGTTTGCATGAATCTCTGTCCTTGTCTTTATTCTCTTTGTGTCTGATTGAGTCGAGACACACTCTTCCCCTGGGAGTGGAGCTGAAAATAGCGCAGACTGCCAGTCAGGGGCTGATTGCAGTCACCCATCCCCCGTTTGCAGACGCCAATCACGAACAACAGGCTAAGGGAGCTTGATGTCTACAGACACAAATCATAAGGTCTTAATCATCGCAGTATAATACAGCACTGCAATATTTATGCATGCCATTAAATCATGACATTGGCACTGACTGGAAAGAGTCGGCACTGCTTTTAATTAAGAATTTAGCAAGAAGTCCGTTTTAAATGGCTATTGTAGAGCATAATGAATATATCGGTTTCCAGAAATGCAGCTGTTTGGTGTTGTCGTAGTTGCTTGATTATGTAGCAGACAAAATAGCCTGATTGAATCACTTTATTGAATTAGAGACTGTTCTACATGCCACATTTGCTGTGGAGAAAAAGGCTGAATGTCAAGATTTACGTTGGAATCACACTTGCTTGCTTGGTTGCTTGTCGTTACAAACCAGACTTGGATGGGATACTGGACACCAAACCTGTTTACAGTGGCTGAGCACCCAGAAATGTACAACGCAAACACTTTTCAGGCAGGAAACGTAGGAAAGATGTCCTGCTGTAACAGACCAGAATTATGCCTGGCTATAGTGTAAATATTACAATTCCAGGACTCTGGAAAACACATAACTTAAACAGATAGGTCATTCAAAAATGAGAATTATGTCATTATTTACTTTTCCCATGTTTGTTCCAAACCTGTTTGATTTACATCAGCCTGTGCAACATGGGATGTAGTGTATCACTTTTCTTGGGCATTTACATATTGAAAGTGTTAGTCTTGACAACTGCACAAACTACACACAAGTTTGGAGTCAGAAAGTTTTTTTTTTTTGTCCTTTCCTTAAAGATGCTCTATATTGAGCAAATGTTACTAAAGAAATGTAAAAAAAAAAGTTAAATATTAAACGATACAACTAAATCTAATCAAGTATATTAGGATTATTTTTGAATGATTATGTGACAATCAAGACTAATGAAGTAAAGGGTGGCTAATCTTGCCATTAAATAAATGGAAACATTTAGATTACATTTACATTTAGAACTTTAAAAATCATTCAGAGGTAGGAACCGGGGGACATGCAACAACTTTAATCATAAAGGTAAACACAAAACAAAAGTTTCCATCTGGAGCTCCTTTACGAGACTTGACACTTGTAAACACTTGCTCCATTGGGCTTGTGGCTCTCAGCACCGCCCAAGCTGACCAATCACAGAGCTTGCGCTACGCGTCGTTGCGACGTGTGGTTACATTTTTTGAGAGGTGTGTCAGCCATGGCAAAGGCTATGCGACTGCGCGAAGGCTGTGCCAGACCATACGTATGTGTTTGACACAAAAGTATAAATTAGCCTTTAGGAGGTTTGCTGAAGGTGTAGTTGATGTGCAGTGAGGGGTTTGTGTCTTTAATAAACTTTTGGAATTTGTTGGATATATTGGTTGTAATATATGAAAAAAGGATCGACTTTTTGACTGTGACACCCATCATACAGAGCTTAAATCAGAATCTGCACTATTTATTTAGAGGATGTTGAATAAAAAAAAAAACTTCTATCTAGGAACAAAGCATTGAGTGTAAAATCATAAGTCTGATTTTCATTTTTTTGTGAGAAGCTAACACGTATGGGGAATAAATATCCCAAATCTGACTCTGTAAATGAACACTTCTCAAAAGTATTTTTTTAAAAGCAAGGTTTGACAATAAGCATGGCCTAATATGCGTGCAAATGTGATCTTAGAATCAAGAAGCAGCAAGACTGACAAAACTAATTGTTCACAGGAGCAAAATAAAGCAGGTGATTACCGGATGAGAGGATGATGATGTGCCCGACTGTTCAAAAGCATGCGCGCTCCCTTTTACTTGCGCGAAGCAACAGTGCCAAAAGGAAACGCAACTGCTTTTATCGGTTCTCTTTGAAATAGACTGGACAAAAAGCTATGCTTGTGCACCCACAGTCCTGCTGCTTTCAAGAGCTCAAGACACCATCAGCTCACCCAAAAAAAAGAGTTGGAAAATGTTGACAAAAATCCAATTGCGCGTCCCTTTTATATTCAACAGGGTCCAAATAAAATAATAAAAGGTAATTTCTGATGTATTTAAGTTATTACAATCCTTTTTTTGTTGATTTTTCTAGTATAACTACCTATTTAAATGACTATATCCTGAAATATATTAGCATGAAATCAAATTAATCACCATGGAAAAGAATTTTGGTCATACCGCCCACCTCTACTGAACGGTCTGAATTTGTCAGGAGAACATTCATGCTACTCAAGGTGTTTTTTTATTTTGTTTTCTCCTGATATCTGCATTACTGGAAACCACTCTCCTTGAGGCTTAAATCACTTTTATTCACATGTTTTTGTTGAACTCGTGCTGGCTGAGGTCCAATTGAAGGTCAGAGGTTCTTATATTGCTTTACTGCTATAGTGTTGCCAGGGACAGCTAAGAAAATAATAGAGTGGCCCTCTTGTTGACACAGACAGGCCTTTATTCGCCTTTATCAAGTTCCTCAAGCCCTTCTACAGCCCCCCATCAGACCTACATTCTAATGCTGCATGGCCAAATGATTAAAGGGGCCCGATCAGGGCACACAGACACAGAGAAGCATAACGAGACCCAGATGGGCCGGTTCTGCAGCCTCTCTATGACCTCAGAGCAAAGAAGCAAGGACGGAGAAGGAAAAGTGAAGCAAAAAAAAGCTGCAACGCAAATGTTAGCAAGAGAAAAATGACACAATTAGCTGCAATGGTGATCTCACCGAGTCTGAGTTCACAAAGACGGAGCTGAGGGTCAAGAGGTGTGTGAAGTCGCCTCTTCTTCCTCCAACAACGCGCTGGGTAGGTGTACATCTGACCTGCTGCCATCCCTGCAAAAACAAATACAGCAGAATGCTTTGAATAGGCTTCCAAATTAATTCGAAATTACCTAAAGTTTAGCTTAAATTTGGTCAGGCTCAGCCTTCTAATACTGCTTGTCAAGGTTAAAATTATTGAGATGGGCAATCAAATCAAAAAAGGTATAGAAAAGCATGTATCAGTTCAATGTTGAAATAAAAGCAAGGTAAGATTGAAGTAGTGAAATGGTAATAATCTCTTTTTTCAAATTTCATTGTTTTAAATTAGAAATTAGGGAAATTAAAAATCTAGATTAATTGAACATTTCGATTATAATTAATGAACCATTATTTATTTGTTTAATTTATTTTTTTGCCCTCAGAGTTCACTGACAGGTTTTGTACAGTAAATATGCTCACATAATACAAGTGAGAGATTTCTGAATGAATTATGCATTACTTGATTTTAAAATCAAGTATATCAATGTATATCATATTAATTATATTTTAAACAGTGCATTTCTTGCATATTCTGTAAACAAATATTTTAATGTAAATAATAATTGTTATGTCTTGGAAAATATCCTGTCTCAAGGCATCTCTGGTGCAGCTTCCAATCATCGTCAATATAGTGCAAAGTAAGGCTCAAGAATGAGTCCATCGTCTTTCTTGATCAGAAATCAGATTTGCCTGCAAAGTGGCAGCAGAAGTGTAAATCAGCCTCAGCATTAGCATAGCGGGGTCACAATACTCCACACTTGGAAGGGAAAGTAATTGAAGAAACTGACCTGGAAAAATTAGATAGATTCTAGACCATTTCGATGGATGTAAACAATAACAATGGTCCTTACGTATTTCCAGTTTTACAATTTTAATGTCTATTGCTTCCGAGAATGCAAAAATGTCTACATATTGATAAATAATGTTATGATGGCTGTTTTAATGTGAAGGTATGATTAAATTGCCTCTTGTTACACTTATGAAATACGACAACAAGCAGGAAATGTTCATGGGCCAATGACATCACCAAATTGAAATGGTCTATAGGTTCTGAATGTCGATTTCGATTACTTTTCGATTAATTGCCCAGCCATATTAAAATATAATATTTTTTTAATGTGATTTTTGTGTATTTCCTAAATTAAAGTCAATGCGACAACACAAGAAATGCTTTGTGTTTTTGCAATATTATTTAAACCAATAACAAACTCTGATTTAAAGGGATAGTTCACCCAGAGTTGCACACTTTTTGTATTTACACACTAACAAAATAAAAAAATTAAAAAAAAAAACAAACAATACTATTAAAGTAAGCGGTTAAACTTTTTCAGCATTCTTCATTATATCTTATGTGTTCAACAGAAGAAAGAAACTCAAACAGGTTTGGGAACAAGTAAAAAGAGAATAAATGATAATAGAATGTTTGTTTTTTTGGGTGAAATACTTATTTAAAGTATATTAAAATCAGAAAAAAGACTGATACAGGACTATGTACTTAATGTCTTTAAATATAGGATGAAGAAACTACAACCCCACACATGAATGTGAATGATAATCAAATGATGACGCAAAACCAATAAAGTAAAGCAAAACTAGTCATATTAGGTTAATAGCTGTATTTATAGAAGCTATATATTTCAAGTGTATTTTATAAGTGTATCTATTTCCTTATGGAAAAAATTGAGTTTATGGGTATTATTGCTCCTACAGTAGTTTATTCGTAGGATTGCATCACCATACTCATTTGACTAACAACGTGAGAAGAATATTTTCTGCTGGCACATATTATGGCCCACTCATCAACAGTTAGTAAACTGTCTTCCAAACTAATACATTCTATTATTTATGTGAAGCCACATAATATTTTTCTCCCTGATAGAAAACTGGTCTGGTCTGGTCCAGTAAGGGCTGTAATTGAAAATACTGGCGTCAAAGGTTTTCATAGGTCATTCTCTCTTATTGGCCCATGCCACAAAATCTGTACGGTTACACAGATAGGAGGCACATGGTCCCAGTTATGCATTCATCCAGTGTCCTAATGGTAAAATGGAGGAATTGAGCAAGAGAGATCTCAGAATAAAAAAAACATCCAATAAACACTGGTTTACCACAAAGTGTAGGGTGTGGCTATAGAGCTTTTAGTTGCAAGGCGCTGACTCTATTTGTGTCCGGTTCTCAGCAGGCATATTGTTCACTTTGGCAGCTATATGTCTACATATTGGCTGTTTTGGTCGGACAATATGCAAAGGAATGCTGTGGAAAGACTACAGACAGAATCCCAATGCATTCTTCTGCCTCATTACATTGAATAGTTCATTGCATTGTCTAACAGATAACAAGTGGAAACCTATAATCTCCATAACAGTTGTAGGCTGCATACACAGTCATCAACACATGTTTTATTTGCGCTTTATGTGTCAACTGCTGTAAAACCAGATGCGTTATCCATAAATCATGCTGTAATTTTAAGCGGAATTTAAAATGGAGGTTTAGATGGATGTGTAATGTGCCAACTGAACCAAAGTTTAAATGAACCAAATGCCTGCGGTGAGACGAAAAAAAAATTAGGAATGACTGGATGTTTGGCAGTTGTAAACATTTGGTTAGATGACAGCATCTTAAGATGGAAGCACCATACAAAACCCGAGATGCAATGTAAAGCTCATTTAACATGTTAACACATATAAATATTGCTGATTCATGTTAGCACATCCCACCTCTTCATTTATAGTTAACTGTACAAAAATCACCCTCAATCACCATATAATCTCAAATTAACGCAACTTCTGTAAAATTAACCATTCAAAATGTTTTTGCACAGCAACAGGCCAAAAACTCATTATTCAGTGACAGTCCTATACTGTCTGTTTAGCTGTCAAATCAAGCAATACTGTTACCAGATTCAGACGTTAAATTCATAAATGTGCCTGATATTTAAAAGATTGACTTCATTTAACAAAACAGACATAAAAATAATGATTTATTCACTTGCACAATAATCAAATTAAACTTTTAGTCAGTTATGGCTTCAGATTGACTACTGAAACATGTATATGATTTATTTATTTAAAGTCGTTGCAAAATTGCGGATTTCACTAAATTTAAGTAAACAAGTTACCAAAAACTAAATAGTAATAATGTTGTTTTCGAATGAACCTGTAAAGGGGCAGTATGTAAATTTCGTTGCTGGAGGGCAGGTATTTACAACAAACATAGGCATAGTTTGATGACGTCGTGACTGTAAAAGAATATGGAATCATGAGAGTTTTGCTCTTTATTACATCTTATAGTACTCTTGTAGAAATCACGTTCATGAATGAGCTAGAGTATTCAAAACTTATTATCATGATAGTATGAAGCGGAGTATAAGGCTGGAAGCTGTCAGTTCTTAAAATGGCTTGTTTTAAACATTTTTCAAAACATTTGGTATAATGTATAAGTCAGCAAAATATGTTACACTGTTTTTTTTGGATATTGTAATGGAAAAAATCTTACATATTGTGCCTTTCAATTACATTTTTAACATTAAAATATTATGTTAACACTGGAACAACCAGAAGTCTAAAACTACTAGAATTATTTTAGCGCTCGTTCTGACCATTCTCATTTAAGACGTCATATTATCGCATCATATTTACATTTAAGGCTTCTATTAAGATGTTAAATTTAAGCTTTGAATGTCTGTCATCATATTTAATTAAGTCATCACCCTAAAATTATGATCTTTTTGATAATACAGCCAATAAAATTATAGTTAGGCTATCGCTCGTGAATGTCCACACCTCACTTTTTTTCACTTTCTAAAGCAAGGGAGAAGGCTTTTTCGCAGCACTGAATATGCTGTTTTGAAATATTTATCGGAAGTACAGTTATGTTTTTGCCAACAGAAAGTATATTTAAAGTCACTGGGAAAAGTAGCAGATAGTGATGGGAAGTTCGGATCATTTTACTGACTTGGATCTTTGAGTCTTGTTCATTAAGATGAACGAATCTTTTTTCGAGTCATTTCGTTCATTTGGTTCAATTTGCCAAAATATTATTGAAAGGTTATGAATTGCTTCCAAACACATCTTCAACTAGCCCCAAATGGTTGATTGCACGACAAATAAGTCATAAATAGAATACTATAAGAAGGAGAAAATAATAATTCAATGTTTACCTGCTCTTTTGTCTATGAAGGCATTTTTGTCTCTTTGCTCAGCTCACCTCTTCATGTCTTCAAATGTCACAGTCACATATAATTTTAAACAATGCACAGTCTAAGCCGATAGGAGCCATGATCGTTCGTTCATCACGTGACAGAATGACTCAAACCCGAGGACTCGACAGATGAACGGTTTAATTCTTTTTCTGGCTCTAAACGCGTATGATTGGCCCGTGAAGAACGAGTGACTCAGACCCAATAGAGGACTCGAGAGATGAACGGTTCAATTCTTTTTCCGGCTCTAAACGGGTATGATTGACCCGTGATGAACGAGTGACTCAGACCCGATAGAGGACTCGAGAGATGAACGGATCAATTCTTTTTCCGGCTCTAAACGCGTATGATTGGCCTGTGATGAACGAGCGACTCAGACTCGATAGAGGACTCGAGTGATGAAAGGATCAAAACTTTTTCCAGCTCTAAACGCATATGATTGGCTCAAGATGAAAGAGTGACTCAGATCTGATAGAGGACTCGAGAGGTGAGCAGACTAATTCTTTTTCCGGCTCTAAACGCATATGATTAGCTTCTGCCAATGTGATGAAGACTTGAAATTAACGATACTACCTGCACAAATGTGCGCACGCGTGGATGAACGAATCACTCCCTGAGAGGACTCGTAGTTCCCGAGTCATATTGAAGATTTGTTTAAAATGAACGAATCGTTCATGAACGACCCATCACTAGTAGCAGACACCAAAATGCATGTGGTCATTTTGACCACTGTGCTAGTTCTAGGGTTGTCACAATACTGGAATTCGGTACCAATTGATAATGAAATTTAAAAAATGTCCAAATACCGCTGACATTTGAGCAGTACAGAGTTCTTTCTTAAACAATGTTGATTTGCCGTTATGTTCATGTGATCAACCAGAAATGACTGTGATTGGCTGTGAAGCTCATTAGTTCACCGAACTCACCGCCGTTTACTAAGTGTAAACACAGATACAGGGACATTGGACAGTTTTAAAGCCGCGATTTATCAGCTGATCGCTCGTATGTCAGCGTATAGACAAGCCAGCTGATCGACACGACTTTCAAACACGCTAGTGTCCCTGTATCTGTAGTTACACTCAGTAAAGATCGGTTAGTTCGGTGAACTAATGACATTCATGACCAATCACAGTAATTTCTGTTGAGCACGTAAACACAATAGCAAATCAGTGCTGTTTAACAACATGCTCAGTACCGCTCAAATGTCAGCGAGAAATTAACATTTTTAAAACTAGTATCAATTGGTACCGAATTCCAGTATCGTTACAACCCTACCTAGTTCTAGGTAGAAATAATCTTAGCTCTTTTGTGTTTTGTAATTTTAATTAAATAACAACGTTAGAAAGAAATATACACATATTAGTAAAAGTCAGGGAATTCTAGATGTGTGTGTTTTATTTTAACATAGTTATTATATTGAAAAAATTAATAACAATCAAAGTGACTGTTTCGATAGTTCTAATGTTAAGTTAAATTAGAGATTGTGCTACCTGGCCCCCGGTGTCGCTTCTCCATCCAGATGTAACAGTTGTTCTGCGCTACGCCTGTCTGAGAGTCCAGAAAGGGCATGCGGACGCTGCGCTCTGCACACAAGCGGGCATTGTAGCTGCGACAGTGCTCAATGGCCTCCCTGTAGAACTGGTCCCCGAGCCTGAGGAAGACACATTTGGTAAGGAATCCTGTTTTTTCATAGTCTAATTTATTAAAACCATATAATGATGGATCCTGAAAAACAAATTTTGAAAAGTGCCAGCTTCGACTACTAAGTACTAGTACCCAAAAGCGACAGTACATGTTAAGCTTTCACACATTAGTCAGACTATTGAGCCGTTTTAAAGACCCTGTTTTGTTGAGTAATACCACTGTACATCAATATGACTTCAAAGCAAGCTAGTGTTTTGCATATTAAGCCTCTGGGTCATGCTTTCTCTTCACATTTCAGTTTCCCACAGACTGTCTGAGAATTCTGCTGCACTTTTGGTTATATTAGAAATGCTTTCATTTTCATCCATGCGATTCCTTATAGGCACTGAAAAGGCATGAAGACGCAAATTCCATACTGCAAGACTGAAGAGACACTGGAGCTGAGCCAGCCTACACCGCTTCTCTCCCTGTTTCGATTAGATCACTCTTCTCTGGACCAGAGAATACACAGATATGTGAGGAATGCTGGGCTGGACAAAGAGGAGTTCTCCAACCCAGCACAGTGACACAAAGAGCCTCAGTGTTTGGAAGGAGCAGGAGAGAAAAAGAGCAGGCAGGTATGAAAAGCAAAAAGTTTGGGAGAGACAAATGAGACTGCCAACATTCGATAGGCTCCGAAGGAAGGTTTGGAAATCTTCAATCAAATGTATCTGGTTTTACATTTGGAAATGTTACTGTTCTGAAATGTGCATAAATAAGGACAAAAACAACTGGTTATAACCCTCATGTTGTTATAAACTCATATGACTTCCTTTCTTCTGTGCAAAACAAAAGAAGACATTTGGAAAAAACAACTTTCAGTGTCCACACAATGAAAGTCAATAGGGTTCAGTGTTGTTTTGGAATAGGGCTGTCACGATATCAGATTCACAACACGATTATCCTGGCTAAAATTCACAAAAACAATCATTGTGCTATCACCGGCAATCATCTTTAACTTTGCTTATTTTGTGTTTGCTTTTTAAGGCAGATGAATCAAACTGAAAACATGAGTGTAGGGAGACATACAGAGAGAGAGTTTGTAACAATGACTTACAAAAGAACTTATTGTTGATCAGCGTTTCCTGCAGACTAGGGTGTCTAACATCCTGTTTATTTTACATAATTCAAAAAACTCTCAGACTGCAAAGCTTTTTATTTGGTAGCGTCTCGCTTTTGTCTGTCACAGGGTTGAAAATTCCGCCAGAATGAACAGGAATGCCACACAAATTTAAGATGACGGGGCACAAAATGTCCCAACACAATTACACTAAACAATGACTACTTTTACATGGACATCAGTAATCGAATTGTTTGCCTTAATCTGAAAAAGACAATAATATGATTAAGGTGTTTACATAAGTTGCTTTTTGAATGTTCCTTTCATGATCCCGTTTTACAAGTTATAGCATATAATTCGATTAATGTCATTGTGTCACCACGCTATCCACATTCCTCTGGAGTTTCATGTAATTTTGGGTGTTTCATTTATCATTTTTTAACTTTAACTGCAGTTTGGCACTTTTGCTTTTATTTAGGAACATTTCTTTCATGCCCCCCTGACAAATAAAAGATTGAATGCGAGTATGAACTGCTGGAAGAGTGTTGTTTTAGTGGAATTTGATACCGCACAATGTATGGGGAAAAAACCTTCGCATTTCATGATGCAGGTGTCTGTGGTCTTTCGCTGACTTGGTAAGTGCACAGAATAGTGTCAAACAGTTGTGTTTGTATAGACTATCCTGTCGCAAAATGGGGCGAAAGTCCTACACAATGGTAATAGTTTGATTAAGGTGTTTACATGCCTGTACAGCCCTTCAATAATGTGACTAAAATCGGCACTCTACAACGTAATTTGATTCCTGTTTAGTTTGATTATGACCTTAATCGAGTTAAATGAATCAAATATCGCTGTTTACATGGTAGACTCTTAATCAGACTACTGTCTTAATTGTATTAAAACCGTATTATTGATGTCCATGTAAATGTATTCAATCTGGTGTTTTTAAAAGAGAAACCTCAAGCAAATTCATAACACAATTCCTGATCATTTTGTTCTTATAACTGTTATGCGTCAGTGTCAAACCTAGCTAAAATGTTGCTGTTTCCTAATTCCTATACTGTCACAAGTATTTAACCAAAGCTGTCAATTTGCCCAGTATGGATTTATATATCATTAGAAAAACATTTCTATTTCCTTTTTATATGGTAGGTAGGTGTCTGAAATGGAGAGCAGGGGCATGGTTTGTGTAACATATCAAATCCGGTTATTATGTGTCCAAAGTCTCTTCTGATACTCTTAGTCATTGGAATTAGTTTCTGGTTCAAACATAGAGCTCAAATGATTCAATATTGTCACTTGCCATTGTGTTGCATTAGAAAAAGAATTCAGTATTTTTAATCTTTCACCAAAAGTAGGGGTGTAACGATACACCAAAGGCACGGTTCGGTTCGGTTAACGGTTTTGGAGCCACGGTTCGGTTCGGTACGGTTCGGTTTCTGTTTGCTGTGGGGTTAGGGTTGATGTCATGTTAACAGCATTGATAAGGGACAATTCACTTAATAACAAGAACATCTTAACTTTTTTTTTATTAACTTTGTCATCGCATTTTTAATACAGTCAGGATACCCGAGTAAACAACTAGAATTAAATAGATACCTCCAATATAGACTAGTCATAAAAAAAATATTATCTTTAGTGCAGCCATCTTAACTAAGTAAACTAAAATTAAATAAATAACTGCAGTGTAGACTAGTGAAAGATCTTCTTCAAAAACACCATAATATCCACATTCTCCGATGAGAGGCTTGATCTCTGTGCAGACACAGACGCTCATTTTTGATTATATGGTTTCATTTAGATAGATAGGTTTCCGTTTAAATTAATGAAAAATATACATATAATGTGTTTGTAAAGTGTTTTTACATGACATATTCACCAGTAAAATACATTGCGGTTGTGTCTGAAACTAATGTTAGGGTTGTAGCCGGCTGTATGTTTGCCTCCCGATCTCTCTCTCCCGCTCCCTCTATGCCGGTCATTTATGTAGGTCCGCCTTCACGACAGCTGATGCCTGTCATTTCTGTAGGCCCGCCTTTTTGACAGCTGATTGGTCAGGAGACCGATCTATCATCATTTGGCGATGCAGCGCGGGAATGTATAAAGCATGTCAGGAAGAGCGGGAGAGAGAGCGCTTTTTCCTTTGATCTCGTTTTTCGTGTATTTTTCTGACATGATTATGATTTTCGTTGTTTTTGCTTAACTTTCGTTTGGGTAAAATTATTTTGCATTACTTTTGCCCACTTTAAGAAATTTTGTGAGGTTTGTACATTTTTATTTCAATTGATTTGTATATTATTTTTTAGCTCCGACAATATAGCTGTATCTCCTCAAGTTCAGTCTTAGTGTAAGGTGGATAGGGAAAATGTCATACGATTTCCATTTTGCAAACACGTAGAAAATGTATCGTTAAAGACATCAGGTAAGAGGTGAAGGTCATCTTTGTTTATTTTATTCAGTATAGGGAAGAATGCGTCGCACGGCGCTGAAGACCTTTTTTTCTTTTCATTAGTTTTTAGCGAGGTAAGGGGTTATTCATGAGTTAGAATTGTTTTGTTATATTTATTTCTTTTGTTTGTCTTCACTATCATCCCCTTGCTCGAGTTTAACTAATTTTTGTTTGATACTTTTGTTTGAATTTGTTACTTTATTATATTATTTTTATTAGTGTAAATATTTCTCTTTTTTTGTATATTTGGGCATTATTCTGGTTTTACTTTTGTACATTAAATCACTCTTGTTGGCAGTTCTGTTGCTTACACCCTCACATTGTGAAATTACCACACTTTTTAAATGTTTTTCCTTACAAGTAAGGCTTTGTCTACGACACAAATTCTATTCCTGTACTCAACTGGAAAATACAAAATGTTTCCACACAGATGACTTAAATGTGTCTTGGGGATCTGCAATCTCAGTACTATGTGAAGCAGCCATCCTGCGTCCAGTAGTAACGAGTGTGATGCTTACTCAAGTCACATGACATAACATGCACTAAAATAGTAACTTTAGAATATAATATTTAGAACAAATCCTCATCATTACTAAAACAATTTAATCAAATATGATAATAAAGATGTGTTTAAATTGGTTCAATTAGTTAGAGACAAGTGACGTCAACCTCAACAATGGGCAGCAGGGGGCGTGAGAGTACCGCGGTACGCCACAAGAGTTTCGCGATACGTATCGTGGTTGGTGTATCGCGATATTTCGGTTCGGTTTTTAATATCGTTACACCCCTAACCAAAAGCCATTTACTCACCCTCAAATTTCTATTAAACACAAAAGAGTATGTTTTGCAAAATTAGCAAATTTGCGTTTCTGTGTAAAGTTTGCATGTTTTCACTGCGTTCGCGTGGGTTTCCCTTCGGTTGTGAGTCACCTACCCTCAGCTGAATTGGGTAGGCTAAATTGTCCGTTGTGTGTGTGTGTGTGTGTGTGTGTGTGTGTGTGTGTGGATGTGTGTGTGTGTGTGTCTGGATAAGTTGGCAGTTCATTCCGTTGTGGTAACCCCAGATTAATAAAGGGACTAAGCTGACGAGAAAATGAATGAATGAATGAACAATAGCAATGGACATCCATAAAAAAAATAGTGCTTTTTTTTCCCAATATTCCTCAGAACAACTGAAACAGCTTTGGAACAAGTAGAGGGTAAATAAATGATGACAGAATTTAGCTTTTTTAGGATGAACTATCCCTTTAAAGCGTATAGAAACCCTTGTTATTAGCAACACTGGATACCGTTAAGTTAACTGCAGCCTGCAACTTGATGCACTTATTCCTCAATGTATTGTCAGTAGGCCTGTCATAATAATCAATATATCAACTTATCGCACAACACATGGAGGACATTACCTCAATCATTTTTGGTGATGCAATATATACACAACCTGATACATAAAGTTAACTCAAACAGTTTGAGGAAAACTGTTGCGGTAATCCATTTAAGTTTTGAAACAAAATGATTGGAATACTGTAAACTAAATGGCTGTATAAAGTGTCATATACACATATTATTTTTATTATAATTTTTAATTATAATAAAAAAAAGATAAATAAATTATAATTAATTTAATAAAATAATTTATTTTTATTAAATTTTAGAGTATTAGTAACTTTTCAATTTCAAGTTCAGTCAGCAATTCGCTATGAATTAAAAAAATGAGGTCCTAATAACTATATAGCTACAAAAATGGTTTTGTATTGTTTCTAGTATTAGAGTTAACACAAAAAAATGTAAGTCATTTATTCTTTTTCTTTTCAGCTTAGTCCCTTTCCCTGGGGTCGCCACAGCAGAATGAACCACCAACATTTCCAGCATATGTTTACGCAGCGGCTGCCCTTTCAGCCACAACCCATCACTGGGAACCACCCATACACTCTCATTCACACACATACACTATGAATAATTTTAGCTTGACCAATTCCCCTGTACCGCATGTGTTTGGACCTGTGGGGGAAACCAGAGCACCCAAGAGAACATGCAAAATCAGAAATGCCAACTGACCCAGCCGAGGCTCAAACTAGCGACCTTCTTGCTGTGAGTTGACATGCGCCACCACATTTCCTTAATATAATCCATTCATGAGTTACGATAACTTTTTTCATTGAGTCAAAGTAACCTTTTAAAAAATTAGTTATACTAACTTATTTCATATAGTGATTCCTACTTTTTACTCTGCACTTTTTTTAACCTTAACACTTTTCTTCTAATTATTAAATGGTTAAAATGACTTAAATTAAATTAAATATTCCTAAGATTAAAATATTAAGTGTTCTTTGGAAGAGTGTACTTGCATTGTGATGTTATTATATTGTCATTCTGGCATATAATGAGTGGAATAAAATGGTCTTAAAGTGACAATAATATTGTTTAATCGCAATATATTTTGGTGCAACATATCGTAAAACAACAAAAAAATATATCGTGACAGGCCAAATTGTCAGCAGCCACAGGTAATACATTTGTTTTGCCTGATTATGCTTTTCTGTCTCATAAAGTCTGCTGTTAACTTGCAAGTGTGCTATTGATGTGCTTTTTATACAAATCTACAAGCACCACAGTTTGAGCTAAACAATCTTAGCTAAATTAACAGCAAATTTTCATTTTTGTGGTGAGCAATCCCTTTTAGAACCTTAATTGTAATGCCTTAAATCTTACAAATCCCAGAAAGCGTCCAAATTAGGACTGGGCTGTTGAACAATATTATATCGAATTGCAATAAAATGTACATCAATAACAATAGCTACGTTTCCATCTAAAAATTCTAATTAACTTAATGTGCAAAACTGGATTATCGCATAAAAGACGTGCGAATAAAGCAACTTTTCCATCTAACGAGTAAAAGCGAACAAAATCATCACTTCCTGATTAACTGGCGGCAAATAACAACTGTAAAAATGGAATTTACTGAGGTAGGATAAGCTGCGTGAATCTTTTCTTCATTTAATAAATGGCTTGCGCCTCAGAAAAGGCAATCCTGACATGCAGTGAAAGCGCGGTGGCGTTTAAATGCGTCAGACACAGAATAAAAAGTTTATCCAACTCAGTTATGCGCAAATGTTTTTTCTGTGTATTTTTAAAAAATTATGCACATCTTGGCGTTTCCATGAACCGTTTTTTTTATGCGCATACAAATAGGTAGATGGAAACATAGCTATTGATAAGCTCTGGATGTTTTTACTCTATATTGATCTAAGAACCAATCACACAGCAGAAATGTACAACAATGGGAACCTACAAGTGTGTTGATATTAGATATGTACAGAACTTTCAGCCACCGAAAATTTATCGGTCGAAAATATGTTATGCCATTTAATAGACCCTTTCATTTTTGTGGCTTCAGTCATTGTTGGGGTACTCATTCAAATCTTGAAGCATAAACAACTTATATGAATATATATATATATATATATATATATATATATATATATATATATATATATACATATCATTCAATATGGAAAATAATTTTTGGGATTGCATTTTTGCCATATCGCTCCAAATTTCTTCTTTCCACCACTTTACTGCCCCTCCAGTGCTTCTTTCTTGGGCTTCCTGTGAGCATGATTTCCTTGTAATAATGAAATGCCTGTGCTATCAGCTGAGACTGCAGGAGTCATTATGTAAGTTGCAGTGACAGAAGCCCACATTAGAGCGCCCACGACCAGCACCAGAGCCACTATCACCATAATCATCAACATGCTCCGCTGGACTAAACGACCCTGATGGCTCTCGACTCAAGTTCCCTCTCAAGAGTCGATCTATAACTACTTTTCAGCACCTTAAACAAAACCATAACAGCCCCAAGAGATGACAAGTGCTTCTACCAATGAGCGGCTGATGATGATGGTTCCTATCAGCACCATCTTAAAGAAAGAGCTTTTGTGAGGACACCATGTTTCATACAGCCTCCCCCATTGAAAACCTCTACTATAAACATACCATGTGTCAGCGGCCTCCTGTATTACACTTGAGGCAAGGGCTCTGGTCAACAGACTGGAGCGGTTATGTAAACAGTTGGACTGGCATGTTGGAAGACACGTATTCTCTCTGCCACCACCTCCCCAGAGGAGCGAGTGTCTTGAATGTCGTTAAGATCTCCACTCGTTTAATGCCGATTCGTTACGGGCCATGAAGAGTAGAAGGGATGTTTATTGAGTCTCTTAGAGTATTTTGTTTTTGACCATTTTTAAAAGCATGAAGAAAGTGTAGATGTTTTACATGTATATGGTCAGGGAAGAGAAATGTGATTTAAATGTCATTTATTGAAATGGGTATTTATTTGAAGCTAGCCGTTTTACAATCTATGTGAGCTCTACACAAGCTTTGACATTGAAATGCTATAGAATAAACATTCAGTAAGGAGGGCACTGATGGGAATGCCAATTCATAGGTAAGCTTTAAAGGTGCCATAGAATAAAAATAACATATTGTGAGCCTTAAACAGGATTGTTTCCTATCTCATGTAAATCTGGTTAGTGTAAAAACAGGCTATCAGAAAAAACACGGACTCTGATGATCCACACAATATTATAAATATGTACTCCCCAGGCAGAGTTTGACTGACCCCAATGTTTGGGATCACAACAATTATATCTTTTTATACATCTCTTATTTTGAAAAAAAGAGAGAGAGGAATACTAAATGAACAGTTCTGTGAAACAGGCAGCCATGGGTCCATTTGTTAGCTCAACAGCACACAAAATGCAGGATTTATGAATTATACATTTATTCAGCACCACCCAGATAAAGCTTAAGGTTTGTTTGACTATGAATTATGTTAATGTAAATATTGTGAAATATGCCACAGATATGTTTAAAATGAGACAACAGACACATGACTGCTAAATGTATGCACCGTTTCCTATAACTCCACTCTTATTTTTTCTTGAGTGAAAGGACACCAGTAAACTTTATAAAACTCATCTGTTTATGCAGAGGTTGATGCCAGCATTTTCATAAATGTTCTAGTGGCATAAAGATAGCTCACTCACTTCTTCAAGCTATAAACATATCTACCATTTCAGGTAAAAATATTATTAATAATTGATATGGTCAAAATCAAGCTTTTAATGCTAAGGCTAATTTCTGTGCTTTTAAAAGAGCATATAAAACTATTTCTGGAAATTTCTTTGACGTACCTAGGCCAGATACGTACTATGTAGATATATAGAGGACAGTTTTACATATTGGTTCAATGCACTTGATTGTAGGGGTGTCAAAATAATTGCAGATACGAACAATTTGGTATCGCTTCAGTAATCTATTCTAACCGGCTATTATGTACTGATGTTATTTATCACATATGCATTATATGGCAGTAGCTTACTATGGCAAGGGAGGAGACCACGAGCAATTAAAACGCTCCAACTACTTAAAGGGCAGATAACTGTGCACAATTCACAGTTTGAGAGTTTGCTGGACAGTCTTTCACTGACAGAAAAGTACATCAGAACCCAGCTAGTAAAAAATGAAAGCTGTAAACTCTCTCTCTCACTCTCTGTGGCCCCTTTGACCGGCTGCAGTATTCGTGAGGTAACATTTTATCTCCTCTTTCAGCTGTTATAACAATAACATTACTTGTGGATTACTTGTCAAGTTTTCTCCACCACACCGCTGTCTATAACGAATCAGCTGATCGTCGCAGCTGTTTAACATCAGTGTCCGTGTCACAGTTTGCTGAACAGCATCAGAGCTGCACTGACCGTTAAAGCCAATCGCAGCCTATTCTGTTGAGCGTATGATCATTACTCACTCAACAACGCTCAAAAAGCAAACGGGATAATATTCACATTTGTTTAATTGCTAATTGCTCTAAATGCCTATGTTGTTTTGTGCATTTACTTTAGCTTTGTTTGATACATTCAAAAAGAGTGTTTTCTTTGAGCAGGTCAAATTAAAGATACAGTTTATATATCTGACTGCTTGTAGTAAAGGACAAAATTGTATTACAAATAATATATAAATATATTTATAAATGATAAGTTTAATACAAGAATTATGAATTATTACAAGAATTATTAGTGTTACTAAGTAAAATATCAATTTGAGATATTGAACTGACTCGAATTGTGAGAGCAATGTAGGTTCACACTTCTACTCAACTGTACCTTTAAATATATGGATGAATGAAAAAAATGTTGCATTTAAACAGGAAAAAAACAACACATTTTTTTAATTAGTATTATAATCATCATTAAATTATATTATCAATAAACAATATTTATTATTATATTTACATTTGGACAAAAATAAGTAATTGTGCTGAAAAAAGAGCTATCTTTTTATTTTATTAATAGCTATAATAACAACTACTTCTGTATTTGTTTGGAAATGTATTTGTATGTTTCATTTTATTTATGCTTGTTGATATGCTTGATAATGGGATCAAATAAAAGCTCGTTGTCGGAAAAAAAACTGCTGACTGAAGGCAGCAGAACATGTTTTCTCAGTTGGAGCAAAGAAAATTAGCTGCAGACTAAACATTTATTCAGTTTTTCACACATCCAATTCAGAAGCATTCGTAAACAATCTGTTTTTTTTTCTGTCAGCCTGTTTCAGCCTCTATGAAACCTCTAAATGAACCTTTTGCCCTGAGCCATGTGCTTTGTGCCTGGGCTGATCTTAGGAAATTAATACCTATTCTTTATTCAACAGAGCAGAGCAGTGGCTCATTCACAGTTCTGTGTGTAACTCCAAAACCAGAGGCCCCTTCACTTAGCCAAGCCAGCGTCTATATTCATATTACTTTAACAACAGAGGCGTCTCCTTTGTGTCTCAGAAGAACATAGCCACACTTCTTAAGGATGTAGAAGACGTCTTTCATATTCAAATGACCCTTTTAGTTTGATATAATCCGAGTGCTCTCTCTAAGGACAGGTGTCCATGAATAATCATCGGCATAGGTAGGCGTTGCTCAGAGAATTGTTGTTGGTTTTAAATACATATGCATACTGTTGTGATAATCAGTGCTGCATTTCAATTAGACACGTGCTTTTGTAAAGCGGTCCTCCAAATGTGATTACGCTTTCATTAGTTAAGAGGCCGGCACAGAGACATCTTGTCTCGAAGCACTTCCTAAGGAAGCTTTTCATCAGCGCAAGTAAACAAAATCTGCTTCAAATAAAATGCTGCATCAGATTCGACAAATAAATAAATAAATAAATAAATAATCAGAATGTTTCCTCATTTAAATCACCTACTCATTTGCATTCTCACTATAAATGCTTTATAAGTCCAGATAGACAACCTTTTTCTGAGCAATTTCAACTTGAAAGTCGCAAAGTGACTTGACAAATGCAAATTGTCAATGCTTTTTGTGTTCAATTGTTTTTATCTTTGAATATTGTGGTGCACACTTATTTGGGCTACATGATAATGGAAAAAATCTAACATTTCCATATTTTGTTTTGCCAAGATATATATTGCGATATGAATATTCACTAGATAATTTGAATAGCTCTATTTGGAAAAAATTTATGAATTCGACTGGGGACAATAAAGCCTTGTCTATGCAGTGCATCTGTTAGGTTTTACAGTGTGGTTTTCAGTCTAACAGTTTTCAAGTATGGCAATTGAACAATTGTCAAATGTAAAATAACAAAGTCATCAGTGAATAAACAATCAAAAAATAAATGCTATTTTTATCTTTTATTCATTCATTCATTCATTCATTCATTCATTTTCTTTTTGGCTTAGTCCCTTTTTAATCTGGGGTAATGCAAACTCCACACAGAAATGCCAACTGACCCAGCCAAGGCTCGAACCACCAGTGACCTTTCTGCTGTGAGACGAGAGCGCTACCCACTGCGCTACCTTGCTGCCCTTTTATCTTTTATTCTTTAATAAATAACCTAATCCTGTGATGTGACTTTTGCAAATACACACATTGCGATATCCAAGAAAACCAGCATGACTATTTTGCTTGGTTTTAGAGATGCAGGTTGGTGTTTAACAACATTCCTTGATGTCCTAAAAAGTCTTTGAGAGGAATCAGTTTGAAGAATCAGTTCTTCAGACGCTGGATTGAGTTTATGCTTTAACGTGTCAAAACGTGATGCCATGCGTTTTACGCGCTACACCACTGACACTGTTAAAGTCACTACAAAATTTTACACCTTTACATTGCACTATTTCTTTTTTAATCCACTCAGTGCAATGTTCAGACCCAACTGTGTTAACTGCATCAGTTAAACTCTCCCACTCTATTTTTTTCTTTTGTTGCTAATTCCGGAGGACAAAATTGCAAATAAAACAGTTTTTTTCCGGTCTACCTTCGAAAGCAGCACCTCCAATTCACATTCTGTTCAAAGTGTCTCTTTTTCCTGGCTTTTGCCATAGCTTTTTTGTTGGGTTTTGCCAAAGTAGAGTCATTAGCATATTCATACGGGGGAGGAGGCAGTGAGCAGTTTTGCGCTCGTGCATATTGCGCTCAGTATCACATTCATTAGGATGTACAAAGAGAATATGCGTGTGATTCGGCATACGCAGTGTTTCATACATCTGAATCTTTTACTGCGTACGGCACGCACATTTACAGCTTTGTGCATACGCAATGTTTTAGTATGATTTCAACGCAAGTCTTCATACATGAGGCCCCAGGTCCTTTGGCAATCCTTGCCCTCTGATAGCTGTTAGTAGGGCTGCACGATATTGGAAAAAATTGACATTGCGATATTTTTTTCCTCTGCGATATATATTGCGATATTTTATATATATATATATATATATATATATATATATATATATATATATATATATATATATATATATATATATATATATATACTTAAAACTAGGGCTGTGACGGTCACCATGACAACCGCGTCACCGCGGTGGTCATTGCCACCTCGGTTGTCCATTGCCACCGGCCGTAGTACTTGACGTCACGCACTTTAAAACACAAATTACTGTTATGTTGCCAAGTATTACATATCTGTTAGAATATAACATTAGGCGCGATTCAGCAAGTTCAAGTTCAACCATGAATCTTGTTAGAAAACGAACTCTTACATCTGGGAACATTTTGGATTCGTGCCGAACTAGAAAGGTGAACGAATCAATTTGGATTAAGCTTTTTGTATGGGGGTTTTAAGTAAAGTGTGTTTTAATATTCACTGCTGAGAGTCCAAACACCGAGGAGCAAATCCATCGATACGCAGATCCACGGGTCCCGAACCATGCAAGCTAGTGGCGATTGACGGCGAGGGAAAAAAAGCCATGTAGGCTTAATCAACTCCTGTCTTCTAAACGCAAAAGCCCAGCTCAGCCAGGCATGGCAGAGGCATTTGCAAAAATGGCCAGATACAAAAGAGAAAGTGATAAATGGAAGACATTGACGAGAAATTGAGCATAGGCTATTTGGTAACTAGAACGCGCCGCTCCGCAGCGTAGAGAAACCTGCGTTGCGAGAAATGCAGGCGGCGGAACAGGAGAAGCCCTCTCTCGCATGATTGTAAAAAAGTAGCCTGTCTGTGCATTTTCGCTACAAGCACACCGTCTGACAGTGTATTGCTGGAAACATTATAACCCCATTCTTCACTTAAACCGGACAAAGTCAACATGTTAGTTTTTCTGGCAAATAATTTAAAATATGACTACAAAAGGTGGAGAGAAACTACGCTGTTTTTTTAAACATCTGACTTATATTATTACTAGGTTAATATTTTCTTTTTACGTATAATTATTAATATTTATATTATTATTACACTGATTAGTAAAGTGCCATTTAGAATTTTTGTTAAGTTCTTAAAAATGTAACGTTTAATTGTTATTATTATACAGTTTCAAGCAGTTAAAGTAATGTAATATTTAACTACAATATTTATAAACAGTTTAGTGTTGTTTTATTAACGAAAGTTCAAAAATAAACATGTACGTTTATACGGATGTTTTATTTATTAATATTAAATTCGGTTATTCCTTAATTTTTACATAAAAGGTAAATTAACTTAAGTAGGCTACATTATTTGTTGATGTACGAGATCGAGGAACATTTGCCAGTAAATAATGTTCGCACCACTTAAAAAACAAAACAAATGAATAACTTGCGAAAAGGATGCAATAAAAATGCAAGCGCTTAATCATTCTTCACAATCGGATTCGTACGTGCAATAAGCCGAGGCTATATTGCGCCAACAAGAACAAGCCCTAAAACTAAGTCTAGAGAGAGAATTAATACTAGTTAATATTAATGATTATAAACACGAACTGCGTTGTATGATAAACGCATCACAATGATGTCGTGATCTTTGCTGAAGAACTGATATCGCCGTCTCCCCAGACAGGTTTTCATCTGCTTTTTTCCCCTTCTTCTGGATACAAAGTATCAGCGCCAGACCAGTGGTTTAAATTATATTTTACTCTCCTGATTTCTTTTCTTTTCATTAAAAATAAATAAATGTTTAAAGTTTTGTATTGCATAGCCTATATATTTTTAAAGATTATCATTCAGCCTACCTGCAGCGCATGAGGTTGTGTGCTGGGCAAATCCCCTTTACTCATGCTACCCATTTCATTTATGACACTGTAAACCTGACTTGGCAGGCTGATCATCTTTAAACTCAAAAGGTGTTTTTAACTTGAGACTGCATGCTTCTGCATAATGTGATGTTTCTTATTACAACTGTTAGCGGTGTCAAAATGAAAGCAAACATTAAAAAGGGTTTTGTTTTATCAATTGTATAGTTTAGTTTTAATAATAATGTATATAATAAATTATAATATTTATTATTGTGTAGACTACAGTGTCCAACAAAACAATTTTATTAGGTTACTCTAATAGACCAAATCCCTAACTGAAAAACGAATGTGAAAATGACAGGCAGTTGCGTCTTTGCTAAAATTAACGACAAATTTCTTTTGCTTTTTTCCCCTTTAGAGATTAAAAGAGCTGTATTTAAATAATTATTTCACTAAAACATGAATTGAATGCCCAGTTCTTTCCCGTGTGAGTTTAGTGCGCCTCCGCCGCGTCTGCGTTTTTAAGGTTACAGGTGCACCCTGACCTGACGCGGGGACCAGATCTCTGCACTATTGCTTTAA
Source organism: Danio rerio (assembly GCF_052040795.2). Taxonomy (NCBI): domain Eukaryota; kingdom Metazoa; phylum Chordata; class Actinopteri; order Cypriniformes; family Danionidae; genus Danio; species Danio rerio. The sequence goes on along the minus strand of NC_141040.1, from coordinate 32,394,399 downwards.
TTTCTCAATTTTCATAACTGCATTGCATTTTCATATGGTAAAATATCAAAATTTATGTTCTGAAAGTAGTAGGAATGACGGGAGTGTTAGTAATTAATAACAGAAAGAACTTTCACTTTTGAGTGAACTTCTGTCACGTGTTATTTTAGTATGATAAAATAAACAAAAATAGTAATGCAGAAAAGTATTTTTCGCTCTGCCAAGCCTTCTCTGTTGCTGTATAGAGAAGCAGCCTGCTCAGTCTCCTTACCCCGGCCCCACCCCGCCCACCGACTCCTGAACGTCTCACTCACTCACTCACTCACTCACTCACGCGGGCATGCAGTGCGGTCTCATGAGGAAACGCAGCTTTTTGATATAATGTTTTTCTTGTTCCCAAATACAAATAATTTATCAAGTATTGTTTGAAATAAGTATTCCTAAAAACACGCTATTCCTGCTTTTCCGAATACCGTATTCCGGTTCGGCTCCACCCATAATATATATATAAATTTTTTTTTTTTTTTTTGCATTGCACCCTCCTGCGATGTGACTATCGCGGATGCGCACATCGCGATTTCGATGCTGAAACGATATATCGTGCAGCCCTAGCTGTTAGTACTTGCCACTGTCCTATCCATTAAAAGTAAAAAAAAAAAAAACAAGTGAAAATAATTATAAAAAAGAAGAAACTAGATAAGAGAAATTATCTTTATTGGCAAAACAAAACGATTCCCAAATGTTTGTATTCAGTACCGCACACCCATAGTCATACCCTAAGTGTTTTAATTTAGAAAGCTTTCACTCAAATATAGGTCACAATATAGGCAAGAAACTACTTTCTTTCTTTCTGACTCTAAAGATAAAGCGCTATTTTGAATTCTAATGTCAACCTGCTATGGCATCCTTGCCTAAAATAAATCCCATCGTGCCTAACACAGCAGCATTTGACTCAACGATTGGTGTTAATTTAAGGGGCGGGGCTTTCTGTTCTCAACGAGCAGTAGCATTCAGGAAAAGATTGACCTGCTACAGGCTCAGATAAAATCAACCTCTTCAAAACCTCTCACTTTACAGTAAACCCTCTTTCTAAATAGAATAAGCATTGTATGTGATCATATGGGTAATTTAAAACAGTCTGTGGTGCATCTGAGGATAAGGAGGTGCTGATATGAATAGGGATTTGCCCTCCACAGTGAGTAGTGAGAAAAGAGAGAGAAAGAGTGATCCATCACAGTCAGGCTGTTTTCTGTGTGTCTATGGGGAGATGAAGAGGCTGCAAACAGACCCTCTCTCTCTCTCTCTCCCTTTCTCTCTCTCTCTCTCTCTCTCTCACTCTCTCTCTCTCTCTCGCTCTCTCTCTCCGAACACCAGGGCACTGAGTACACCACATTCACTCATTACATGCCTGTTAATCCAATTGACCATTAATTACTGAGGCTACGTGCACCATACCAAAAAGCAATGATCATCTGGTAATGGAATTCAGGGATTTAACAATTCAGCAAATATTAGTACCATGCTGTATCAGTTATTTGTAGCAATTACCATAACCATGAATATACACTGTAAACATTTACAGTCAAAAAATTACAGTATTGTAAATTTACAGCCAAACATTTAAAGTACTAACATCTACACAACTTTGTATACAAAAACACAAACATGAGCAGGTGTGGATGAAAAAGTCATGACCAAAGTTCATCACAAACAACTTTTCCCATAATTTGATCACAGCATTTAATCATTTGATCAACCGGAACTTAATAAAGTGATATATTACATAAATAACTACTTTTATTTTACTATTGCAGTCATAGCAAAGTTGACTTTTCAGCAGTTATATCTCAGACTTTAGTGTCCTTTAAACAATCCTTATGTTGATTTGGTATTTAAATGTACATATTTTTATAATCAGTGTTGAAAATAGTTGTACTGTTTCAATTTTTGTAACTTTTTTTTACATTTCTTTTAGGATTCTGATCAATATGTTCATAAGAACAGTGAGAATTTTAATAATAAAATGCTTAACAGTTTAAATAATGTTCCCTTGATATATACAAGTATTATTTATTTTATTGCAACCTAGTACTGGGAAACATTCAAACACTCATTTACACATTATGGCCAATTTAGTTTATTCAAATCACCTATACACATATCTTTGGACTGTGGGGGGGAAACCGGAGCACCCAGAGAAAACCCACGCTAACATGGGAAGAACATGCAAACTCATACAGAAATGCCAACTGACCCAGCCCGGACTCGAACCAATGACTTTCTTGCTGTGAGGCGACAGTGTTAACCCCTGAGCCACTGTATCACCCTAATATTTAATGATTACTGTACATGACACAAAAATAATTCATTCTTATATTCACTCACATATTAATAATGCAACTATTTACAAGATGCCTATTCTGTGTATGCCTTTTCTCTTCTAACAGCTCACATTTAAGCTGTTCTCATCTCTCATTTTTAAGATTCATTATGAATCCATGCAATAATGAATGACTGTAATGCAAATGAAGTGAAAAAATCAGCTCTACTCTGAAGCTCTTCAGTCAGTCTTAAAGAGTTTGAAGCAAATCTAGGCTGTGCGGAAGCTAAACATAGGTGCCCCATCAGACTGCTGTGCTTTCATGATATCACTCACATTCTGAGAGAAACCCCTCAGTGCTGGATAAAGAAAGAGCCTTGAGCATGAGAGAAAGGCCAGAAGAGCTTCAACAACTCCTGGAGTGTGTGGTTATCAGGCTTGCTGGCAAACATTTATTTTAAAAATGCTAATGTAAGGGCCTGTTCTCAAATGGATCATTAAATGAGCTTGTAAAATATGCTTGCTTTCAGCTACTTGAGTATATAATTTTTAAAAATCATAGCATTTTGGCAGATTATAAACATATTTGTATTTTATAAACAAATGTTAAACTGTACATTGGAGTCTACACCACAAACCCCTGTTCCTGAACACACAAAGACCTCGGGCTCAATGGTGTATGTAGTGCAGTTTGTAATGCGAAATGCATCTAGACAGACGAAGACGGGGGGGAGGGGAACAGGCGACCACAAGCGCTTTAACCTAAACCCCACATATTCACCCCCTCACTGCCCCCACCTCTCGATTTATTTGAGACGAAACCAACACAAACCACCTGACCCTGCTCTCCAGACACTAATAAACACTGCTGAACACGGTATATTTGACTGCAAAAAAAAAAACACTTGTATTTTTAACAGTGGTGGGAAGTAATCTCATTCACAACGAACAAACAACCAGACAAAAACACATTATTTGCCTGGGCAACATAATAACATTTAGAGAAGAAGGGAAAGCGTAGCCACAGCATATAACACCTAGTAGCAGCTTATGAAATTACATAAATGCGATATATTATAATTATAAAATAACAGTTAGTTTATAACCAATGCATAAAAGTATATATATATATATATATATATATATATATATATATATATATATATATATATATATATATATATATATACATATACAGACACACATATATAAATATATATATAAACTTTTAATTGGTTGTTGATTAATCGAAAAGTAATCAAAATCGACACTTATGCTATAATGATGCTATAATCCATCAAATTTTTCCAGATCAATTACTTTTTCTACCGCGTGACCCTGATTTGTCAATGCTAATTTATACTTATTATATTATGATTTATACTTATTTATAAATTATTTTGATATTATAATTCTGACAAGCGCACGCATACGGTCCGGCGCAGCCTTTGCATACCCGCTCACGGCTGTGCTCGAATCGAATAGCAATCACAATTTGAAACGTTGCAATTAGCTAATCGCAAGAGGCTGCGATATGAATGTGTTGTTAAATTCCCCCCCCGCCCAGAGCAAATGTGTAACTGTCGTCAGTGTGTGATAGTCTTATTAGCCAATTGATTAAGCATACTTGCGTTCTCCCCAATCAGAATTGCGCAACCAAACTATGTTGAATGTCCACAAAAACAAACAAACAAGAAAGAAAACAAACAGAAAAGCATGGACAAGTGGGATGATGACCTTTGCTGCTTCAGAAGCATTGACAGATGAATTAATATAAAAGAAAAACAGGACATTGGTAATATGGGAATATTTTGGTTTCAAATTCACAGACACCGAACAAAAACAGGTAATTTGTGAGAACTGGTGAAAAAAAATAAATAAAGTTTCCACGAAGAAATACAACTAGTACCTAAAAAAGCACCACATGCGGCTATATGAGGAGTGTCTTGCTAAAAGGTCAACTGAAAGTATTGCCAGTGACACTCAATCTATTAGCAAGCCACAGCACAGTACAATTTCAGAGTTGTTTCAGCCATGTTAGTTTGCTTTGTTGTTTTTATAATAAGCTACACTATCTCCCTAATTTGAGTTCAACTTATTTACAGATAGTAAAGGTCGTTTTATTTGTGTTTACTATTTGCTTTAGAGAAAAATTTGTGTTTCATTTTTAAATATTTAAAAATAAGTTTGAATAAATGTTGGAGTAAGTTCATGTCTTTTCAGTTCCTTTTTAACAAACACTCACTGCATTTTACCAGTAAGAAGCTACAATACAGTTTATTGAGCTGAAGCTTAATTACAAAATTGAATCGCAGATCAAATCGAAATCGCAATATCTGTCAATAAAATCGCAATTTCATATTTTCCCCAAATCACACAGCCCATTATTACATTATTATTATTATTATTACTATTATTATTATTATTATTATTATTATTATTTACTGTTGTTGTTGTTGTTATTATTATTATTACAGAGCTAATAAGAGGGCAAAAACATTTTAAAAATATGTTGGGACAGGTGTGTATAGCTCCTTTTCCTGCTCTTGTTGACCCCCTGATGTCGTTTTGGTGGGACGGGAGGGGAGCTTTATGTGCCTGATCTGGAGCAGATGGGGCTCCGTCTCTTGCCCACTGACATCTCTGCGGCTAGTCATCAGAACAGATGGGTACTGAGGGATCCTGGGATATTGCTAATCTGCTCTACCACAGCATTTAGAGATGGTGCATCCCCCCTCAGTGTACACACTTACATAGACAAATCAGCTTGAGTTTGAATGGAGATGAATCACACGAGCAACTATGATTTAGACTGGTAAGAATCCAATCCTTTCATCCAACCATTTGCACCAGTTGCAGTCATATCTCACTTCTCAGAATATGACATGGCAAATAAAAAAACTTAGTAATTAATGTTAATTATAGTACAGCTAATACAGTATTAGCTTCTGTAGTCGTGCAATAAGTACAGTTAAAGTCAGAATTATTAAACCCCCTGAATTATTAGCCCATGTTTATTTTTTCCCCAATTTCTGTGTAATGGAGAGAAGATTTGAAACATAATAATCATAATAGTTTTAATAACTCATTTCTAATAACTGATTTATTTTATCCTTGCCATGATTACAGTAAATAATATTTGACTACATACTTTTCAAGACAATCATATACAGCTTAAAGTGATATTTAAAGGCTTAACTAGGTTAATTAGGTTAACTAGGCAGGTTAGGGTGATTAGACAAGTTATTGTTTATTGTCTATATATATATATATATATATATATATATATATATATATATATATATATATATATATATATAATTAATATTTTAGTCACAGAAAATCTTTAAAAATGGAAAGATAATAAATTTAAATTCATGCTAATCATAGCAAAAAAAAAAGACAAACTACAACATTTCAACAAAATTATGTATATTTTTTGTTTCTCTTGACTTTTGCTATTTTTGAAAAAGTTATTTAATATTTTTCCCAAACATGTAAGTTTGGGCTACAAATTTTTTAACCATTATCGTAAGTTATTTTGTTAGATAAGCTCCAGATTTGGCTTCAGTACTGACTAAACTAATGTATATGCACAAATATAGTATTGTAAAGATCCTATAGAAAATATTAACTTAAAGAAGAGATTTGTGGGGGGTGTACTCATATATGCTGAGCACTGTACATAAATAAATTATATTTAATATTTGTTTATTGTTCTTGTTCTAATTTCTTTCTCCAGATTTCTAAGATATTTAAAACACTAATTCCCAGAAGGTACTAATTCTTTCACCTTGGGACTTCTCAGCTAATAACCAAAAGGACAAACTCTTCTGACCTCTTAAACAAATGTAATGTAATAGAAGCAGGAATTCTGTCACATGGCAGAAAAATCAGCTCTGCACTTCAACAGCCAAACAAGAGAGAACAGGACAGCGAATTCCATTGTTATCCATCACTTATCTCTGGACTTACTGATCCTTATTATCCTGTTTTGTGTAACTATAATTCTTCTTTACAAATGCACGGCGTTTATTCAAACAACACGACGGAAATGTCAACGTACAGCAAATAATAAACAATAATGTTTATTATTACGCGTGTCTACAAAAAAAGAGCTGACAACTGAAAGCTATACGAATGCGCTAAAGAAAGTTACCCGGCGAATTCCTGTGAAGAAAATCCACATATTTAATATGTCGACCACAAAACTCGTTCTTTAACTTGTCACGATGTGTATGTGAGCGTTATCTGTCAAGCAGTTCTCCATAGGCCACGACGGGGGAATTATACGTTGCTTTCCTATAGGCATTTTTAGACATCAATGCAACCGAACCATGCAAACGTTTTACTTCACCAGCAAGCATTTTAATATTTAAAAGATTATTTTACGGTGCAAGTTGTTCAGCAAACAAACACATCGTGCTCGTGCAGTCATATGACAGCTCATCCCGGCAGATTTTATAAGGCTTTATCTGGCTGTCCTGCAAACAAGTCAACGGAGTCTGTAACGTTACACTCGCAAAGCATTGCATCCGAAATAATGCTGCACTAACACTGACCAACAGAGGCTGAATGCTGAGACACACGTTGCATATTTGCAGAACGAATGTCCGAACACAACGCTTCAAATGTATTTACATATGAACATATACATTACACACCCACACAAAGAGGAAATAGGTGGATTAAACAGTTATTCGTTTAGGACAGAATTTACTGATATACAAAATGCACCGCGTGTACAGTTTAATTTCAAGACACAATTTGCACCCACACTCTAAAACACGCGGAGTGCAACACATTTTCGAAAACAAGCGAAAATAATATTTATAATTACTTACGCTTTCAGCGGATTCTGAATGACAGTCGCCATTTTGCCACACTGTAACCCAATATTCCAAATCTGAGTTCTTTGGGATCCTTGTGAAAGAAAAACAGCCAATACGGACCTCAGTGTCCGGCGGTCTGGCCAATACAATACGGGGAATCAAAATCTGGGCGTGGCTTCCAAGAGCTGTCAAAATTATAAGAATTACATTATTATCTTTACTTAGAGTACTTGCATAGCAAATATAAACAAGAAATAAAGCAATGTTATTTTAGTAGATTTTTTAGATGCATCTCTGTAGCCTTTAGCCTTCACCTGTTTGTTTTAACTATGAACCAAATATTTATTTTAATTGCATTGTAGCTTTATCCATTATTGTGCTTCAATATAAAAAGCCCCATACACAATTGTAACCAATGAAATATATTTGAATATTAAACATATGAATAGAATATAAAATAGCATATAAGTCTATCACAATTATTGTTTATCAGATTATATTTTAAACGTTAATACCTAAACAACTCCAATTAAAAAAAACTTGTAAACATTAAAACATTTATTTATATTTTTATTAATTATTTTAGCTTTAAATGCTCAGAAAGTGATTGACAGCTCTTTGTTCAATCGGATAATTGTAATTTCACACAGTCTCATGGTTTGACCAATGAACAAAAAGGGGGCGGGAATTTCTGGTGTCGTGAGGAAGTAATATTTTCTAAACAGGAAGAGGTCACCACGACTGGCATCTCTTTCTGGTAAGTTTATAAAAACTCTCCATTTACACAATGTTATTACGGTTTATAAACCATTACGGTATTCTCGTATGCGGGTGTAACCTGTAACATAAACGAACGTGCCTCGTGAATGCTCGTAATAGTAGTTTTAGCGTGTTAGCTCCTGGTACAGCTCCATAACAAATCAGTGTTTTGTTTTTTGTTTGTTTGCTTGTTTTTCTGTGGACAGTTTGTTAACGTTAAGTCACACAATACGTTTAGGTTTAGTTTTATATATTCAAAAACTAAAAAAATTGAACACACAGTGTCCTCTTTATTTGAATATAATGACAATAATGTTTTAGCAGATACACTGGCATGGCTGCTGACAAGCAGAAATGAAGCGTGGAAACTGGCGAGCACGGGGCCGCGACCGTCACCGACAGCAAAACCAGTCCCAGTGGCGGAGGAGACCCCGGTCAGACCACGACGAGCAGGAATACGGGTAACTATCGTCCTATCCTCAAAATCTACTTACCCTCATCTCGTTTCAAACCTGTTTGACTTTTTCTGTGGAACACAAAAGGAGATGTCAAGAATGACAATGAGGTTGTTCTGTAATGTTTGTGTTGTGTTCATTGTTTGGGCAAAATATACAATCAGAGTGAATGGTGAGTTATGCTGTCATATACTGCCTAACATCTCATTTTGTGTTCCAAAGAAGAAAGACATACAGGTGTGAAACAACAATATGAGTGAACTAATCTTTTAACACGTGTGCTGCATTACAAAACAATGTTCATACTTTAGTATTGAGTACACAGAGACAGCAGTTTTGCCTAATTTTACTCCGGCATGTGTAACTGGAAATAGATTTTAGGCTCAGAGATGAGATGTCCCACTTGTCCCAAAATCTAAAAAGGAGACCTCTGTGGCTGGAAGTTAACAAGAATTATATATGTTGTTACAATAATGCAATTACCGTACAGCAATTACTGTTTTACATTACTGTGAGAGTTGAGTTCAGGGTAGGGGTAGATGTTAATAAAATACAGTTTAATGGGTAATTTAATAAATATTATGAATAATACGCTGTATAAATTTTACATCTTTGTGTGAGTTGGGTTTAGGGTAGGGGTAGATGTTAATAAAATTAAATTTAATGGGTTATTTAATAAATAATATGACTAATTCTCTGTATAATTACTGTTTGTATATAACTGTGAGGGTTGGGGTAGGAGTAGATATTAATGAAATACAACTTATGGATAGTTTAGTAAATAATATACATAATTCTCTTTAACTTGCGGCTGCATTTGTAATCGTTCTTGCAACAACTGTCCCATTCTGTGTCTTTATTATGATTAAATTACAATCACTTAATCAATAGTGATTGTAAATGCCTGAAAGCATATTAAATGTAAATGAAGTGCCTTTAGTGTTTTATGTAACTGTAGATTAAAAGAACTGACATTCAGACTGATTTTATTATTGAACTTTACCTTGAAATAAATGTATGTATGTATGTGTGTGTGTGTGCGTGTCTGTGTGTGTGTGTGTATATATATATATATATATATATATATATATATATATATACACACACACACACACACACACACACACACACACACACACACAGTTGAAGTCAGAATTATTAGCTCCTGTGAATTATTAACGCCCGTTTATTTTTTTCCCCAATTTCTGGTTAATGGAGGGAATATTGTTTCAGCACATTTCTAAGCATAATAGTTTTAAAAACTTATTTCTAATTACTGATTTATTTTATCTTTGTCATGATGACAGTAAATAATATTTAACTTGATATTTTTCAAGACACTTCTATACAGCTTAAAGTGACATTTAAAGGCTCAACTAGGTTAACTAGGCAGGTTAGGGTAATTAGACAAGTTATTGTATAATGATGGTTTGTTTTGTAGACTATCGAAAAAAAAGGGGCTTTAAAGTTTAAAGGGGCTAAAATTTTTGTCCCAAAAATGTTTTTTTTTTCAAATTCAAAACTGTTTGTATTCTAGCCGAAATAAAACACATAAAAATTTCTCCACAAGAAAAAATATTATCAGACATACTGTGAAAATTTCCTTGCTCTGTTAAAAATCATTTGGGAAATATTTAAAAAAGAAAATAAATCAAAATGGGGCTAATAATTCTGGCTTCAACTGTATATATATATATATATATATATATATATATATATATATATATGAAGTTGAGATTTAAAACACTTTTCTTGGTATATACAATTAAGTGATGGAGGTTATATTCAAAGTCTTAATGTTTTTTTTCTAATAATGGACGTTTGTCTGAATATGAAGCTTATTAGAGGTCGTTCAGTCTAAAGGGATCAAGACATCATTTTAAAATCAAATATTTAAAAAAATGGTTCTGCAAAATTAATTCAATAGTCTCTGTCACTACCCAGTGTGTTTCTTCACTAAAGTAAGTTTGTATTAAATATTTGTTAATTGTAGCTTTTTGATGGTGGCTGCTAGTATGATTTACCCATTTAAAATTTGCAGTGAATACTTTTCTGAAATTGTATTATTAAGCTAGTCCATTGTGCCAATATAAAACTAACTTTACCTCAATTTAATGATATGTGATATGAAAGATGTTGCCAATTTATAAAGATTTAAAACAACACTGATGTGCTCTGACTTTAATCTTTACATGTTGTCTATTGACATGTCATCCGATACTTCTTGTTTTAAATGAGCCTGACTGAAATGATTCTTACAACCCCCCTCATTTTTTAATCAGCCTTCATGTAGTGAGTTTTTTTTTTTTCTAGGTCTGACAGGACAGCAAGTGATGCAGGTTCGTCCTCTGCATCCTCATCAGCACCCTCGTCTGCACCAGGTAAACTTATGCTTTGCTTTAACCCTTTGGAGATTTTATTGTCAGTCAAAAATCATGAAAGTAACCATTATCACTTACAGAGTTGCCTGGCTTCTACTTCGACCCAGAGAAAAACCGCTACTTCCGTTTGTTGCCTGGACACAACAACTGTAACCCATTGACAAAAGAGGGGCTCCAGAAAAAGGAAGAGGAGAAAAAGAGATCAGCACTGCTAGCAGAGGATGATGGTCCTAAGAAGGTGAATTGGAGAAGTACTTGGATATGTCCTCTAACTATATGCAGTGTATATGTATATATATCTAAAAAAAAGAGTCGACTCATAGTGGTTAGAATGAATCGTCTTCATAACGAGTCTTTAGCCGTTTAGGCGTGAAGTGACTACGAAACATAATTGTTGTGGGCGCAAACCCGGGAAAATTTAAACCTGCGCCCCGCCCACTAGCACGGCAGCGAAGGCAAGCAGATCCTGAAGTCATGAGTCAAGCTGTGCTTACCTTGATATTATTGGAAGACTTGTGAGAATGGGCAGACAATACACGGGGTGCGTGCAAAATAGGGCCAGTTTATTAGGCACAAAGGCAGCCTGCTACACGCTGAGGAGGAGCGCTGGTGAGCATTACAACCCCCTGGCTGGGGATGGGATCTTTGGGCAAAGCAGAGTACAGGTAAGCCCCGGGAACACATAACACTTCACGCAAGAGGTGCCACAGCAATAATTGCAAATAGATATGATCTAAGTTACAGCTGAGAAGGGAGAAAAGCTTGGTCACAGAAATCACGCTCAGTAAATGATGTGCACGCTATCGGTTTTATTTTCTCTGCTAAGTGCGGTTCATACTTCCCATGCTGGGGGTTATGACAGTCACGGGGTTATCGCGTGGGCCCGTCCACCGGGGGCTTGACAAACCACGCTGGGCATTTGTCTAGCACTGGGCATTTGTCTAGCGCTAAACGCTGTCAACCAATCGCAACAGGCTGTCATCGGTCCAATCAGAGCAGATTAGCTTTGCGCTAAGGAGGGGTTTGGTAACAAATGAATCGCTGAACGATTCATATAGGAGTCGCTAGGAAAATTGGGTAAAAATAAATGCATATTATAAGACCATGAAAGTGGGTATACTTTACTATGCATATCAGTATGTTGTTGGAGAACCATATAACCGAAATATGACC